>NC_074717.1:21805632-22105632 GCF_947242115.1 Biomphalaria glabrata
GGACTGAAAGAAACTGGTTGGAATGAAAGAAACTGGTTGGAATGAAAGGAAAGAAACTAGTTGGACTGAAAGAAACTGGTTGGACTGAAAGGAAAGAAACTGATTGGACTGAAAGAAACTGGTTGGACTGAAAGAAACTGGTTGGAATGAAAGAAACTGGTTGGAATGAAAGAAACTGGTTGGAATGAAAGAAACTGGTTGGAATGAAAGAAACTGGTTGGAATGAAAGAAACTGGTTGGAATGAAAGAAACTGGTTGGAATGAAAGAAACTGGTTGGACTGAAAGATACTGGTTGGACTGAAAGATACTGGTTGGACTGAAAGGAAAGAAACTGGTTGGACTGAAAGAAACTGGTTGGAATGAAAGAAACTGGTTGGAATGAAAGGAAAGAAACTGGTTGGACTGAAAGAAACTGGTTGGACTGAAAGGAAAGAAACTGGTTGGACTGAAAGAAACTGGTTGGATTGAAAGAAACTGGTTGGACTGAAAGAAACTGGTTGGAATGAAAGAAACTGGTTGGACTGAAAGAAACTGGTTGGAATGAAAGAAACTGGTTGGAATGAAAGAAACTGGTTGGAATGAAAGAAACTGGTTGGACTGAAAGATACTGGTTGGACTGAAAGGAAAGAAACTGGTTGGACTGAAAGGAAAGAAACTGGTTGGACTGAAAGATACTGGTTGGACTGAAAGATACTGGTTGGACTGAAAGATACTGGTTGGACTGAAAGATACTGGTTGGACTGAAAGATACTGGTTGGACTGAAAGGAAAGAAACTGGTTGGACTGAAAGATACTGGTTGGACTGAAAGGAAAGAAACTGGTTGGACTGAAAGATACTGGTTGGACTGAAAGGAAAGAAACTGGTTGGACTGAAAGAAACTGGATGGACTGAAAGATACTGGTTGGACTGAAAGATACTGGTTGGACTGAAAGGAAAGAAACTGGTTGGACTGAAAGAAACTGGTTGGACTGAAAGGAAAGAAACTGGTTGGACTGAAAGAAACTGGATGGACTGAAAGATACTGGTTGGACTGAAAGATACTGGTTGGACTGCAGAAACTGAGACATTTGAGGCAGTTCAGAAGAAATGTTTGAAATGGGCCACATCATCGTACCACCATCCTCGAGTTTAAAAAGGCGTTTTTTAACAGGTCTTTTTATTCACGCCAAAGACTTAAACAGGACGATAGTAAGTCCCATGGATAATATAGATTATTACAGAAAGTACTACGTACATGCTAAATTGTATTACTTTAACCAAGTGAATCAATTTAACAGCAATAAGCTGTAACAATAAGGCTTGTCTTCAAGACCGAAGATGAATGAGGAATGCAGTATTTCCCGTGGCTACGTACACCCCAGCTGTGACCTACATATTTTTCACACCCAGCGCAGACATAACCATTGTCCGCCGGTGGTCGAGTTAGATTTCTTTTCGCTTTCTACGTCTGTCCTCGGCAGTGGATTTTCTTTTGATTTCAAATGTGTATCCCGCGGCCTGTGTAAGTGACCTCCAGCTGTCTCGTTCTGAAACTGCATGCAACAAAGTGCTTTCTTCTATGTCTGTTAACGCAATTTGGCGTCCAAGCTGGTCTTTAAAGCATTTCCATGGGGCACCTCTGTTAGTCGACCACCTTTCAGCTAACCAAAAAAAATACTACTTTTGGCATACTATCGTCTCCCATACGGGATACACGCCCTGCCCATCATAACTGTCGGACCATAGGAAGTCCCTCTATTCTAGTCTATACTGTCCTTACCGGCGTTCGCAAGGGCATTGTTGTTTGTAATGCGGTCCTGCCACCGTATGAGCTGTAATACAGACTTGGTAATTGAAGTGGAGAGACCCTCATGTGGATAGAACATAAAATCAAAGCCAAACGCATATGAGCTATTATTAGACATTGATAGCGGAAGCTCCATGGAGGGTTCTGATTAAAATCTCTCAACAAAAGAGAATTGGGTGTGGTCCTTATTTAACCAACGGAGTGTGTGAAGAAAAGGTAATCAGAGACCAAAGTTCTGTCAACAACCTTGAGTTATCTATTCACTTGCAATAATAATTGCAGTGGCTCTCAAACATAGGGAAGAGAAGGACAAATCTTGCTATGCAGGATCTAGATCTATAAAACATTTTCACAGGGCCGGATTTAGACTTGATAAGGCCCTAAGCCAGGGCAGGAATTTGTAAAGGCCCCTTCTTGGGAGGCTTTAATAGAGATCCACTTATGAATAGTTTCCAAGAAAGAAATAGAGTGCTTGTCCATGGAATCCAACTTTCCTTTTTACAAATATAGTTCACTAGTCGACCGGCGGCGCAGCATACGCCGCTATTTTGCAAAGCCGGCCTTAGACGCCTGCAACCTATGCGACAGCAGTCGGCCCCGCACTTTCATAGGGCCCGCTCTAATTCAAGGTGTAGAAATTATTAAATTAAACCATTTTATAACTTAAAAGAGATTTCCCGCGCCCTCCTGTCGATTTACCAGGAGCACTTTCATAGGACCCGCGCTTTCATAAGACCCGCACTTTCATAGGACCCTCGCTAATTCAAGGTGCATAAATTAATTAATTAAAGCATTTTATAACTCAAAAAAGATTTCTCGCGCCCTACTGGCGATTACCAGGAGCTCCTGGAAATCTTCCGAAATCGCAAAATATACGAAAATGTTCTTAAAATATACGGAAATATATATAATACACGAAAATTGTCATTTTGGGTGTCATTCAATATGGAAAACGCCAATCTTACGCGCGACATTATGCATCAGCTGTAATTGTGTAATCTGGTGAAAGAAGCTTTTCGATCGCGCCTCAAACTAATGAAGAATTACTTGAGGTTAACAATTCTGAAAGATAGATTGAAACATTTGGTAATTCTTGCTATTGAGCGGGATCTATGTAGGAAACAAAATTATTATGATATACTGTATGACTTCGCTACACGCAAGGCTCGTAAAGTATTTCTGTACGTAGTAAAGAATGAATAAAATGCATAGACGAATTTATTTTCTAATACAAATTCTTAAATTTCACTTATTATCCGCTTCCCTACCCAAACATTGCCCCGCGAAATCCGTTTCGCATAGGGTCCCACAATAGTTAAGTTCGGCCCTGCTATTTACATATAGTAGATTATTTAGATTAGTTCCAAGTCCAAATCTCCCGCAGGACAAAGGGGGGTGGGAGCGGGCTTTGATACATTTAAACGACAGTCAAGCGCGCAGCCAGTCAGTACTACTCTTGTTTTCTCGTGGACAGAAATACTTCTTACTACTCGACAAACTCTTGAGGGAAGAAGAGAATTATACATATAGATATGTAGATTTTTGTTTAGAAAGTGTATTTGTGGAGGGTAAAGCCCTTGGTAGACGCACTGTCGTAATTCGTATTCCGAGCTAGCTACAAAGGTACACTTCTTAATTACGACATTTCTGCCGCCGTAAAAATGCGCAAAAAAAAATTGAAGATTCTGACCCATCGAGACTCCGATATATTTTTATCTCTTTTGTGATTGCTCTTTTTTGTGGAACCCCGGTAGCCCCGCATGCCCTCCCTTAAATGCGGCACTGCCCTATATTGTTTGAGATATGAAGCCCCATTATAGTCGTCTTAAGACAACGTTTCCTTTGCTATTTCTTCAAAACGACTGAAAATATCACTGGAATCATTTGTGGTAGGTCCCCAAACAAGAGGAGCCCTAAACTATAGCATATGTTGCCAATAGGTAAACCATAATTCTTCATAATAGTATCGTCACTACTTCCTCTTCTTTCATACTTATTCTATCTATCTATCTATCTATCTATCTATCTATCTATCTATCTATCTATCTATCTATCTATCTATCTATCTATCTATCTATCTATCTATCTACCTACCTACCTACCTACCTACCTACCTACCTACCTACCTACCTATCTATCTATCTGTCTGTCTGTCTGTCTACCACCTACCTACCTAACTACTTATTTACTGTCTATTTATATATGTATCCATCTGTCTAATCTCATTGCTTAAATTTAAAAAGAAAAACATAAAAATTATATTTTCAAACAAAAAAAAATATTCTGCATTGACATAGTAATTTCATTTTGTCGTTTCCATACCTGCGATCCGATAGGGGGAGCCAGCAATGTGACGGCCTTTGAAATGCACGCTTATCTGAAGACCGGATGTAGTAGAGTACAGACGATAACGGACAATGTAAGAGCCGTCATGGCGATCGAGGACTTGACTCCAAATCCTGGATGGAGACCCATCTCCACTGACAACGGACACAGTGATAGCGTCCTCTCCAACTGATTCTGTCACACTAAAATAGAAGAAAAAGGAAGAAAACTAAGTCACAGTAATAGACTATCAAGTCAACACAAAGTCACAGTAATAGACTATCAAATCTGCACAAAGTGTCAGCAATAACCTATCAAGTCAGCACAAAGTCGCAGCAATAGCCTATCAAGTCTGCATGAAGTTGCAGTAATAGCCTATCAAGTCAGCACAAAGTCGCAGTAATAGTCTATCAATCTGCACAAAGTCGCAGCAATAGCCTATCAAGTCAGCACAAAGTCGCAGCAATAGTCTATCAAGTCAGCACTAAGTCACAGTAATAGTCTATCAAGTCTGCACAAAGTCGTAGTAATAGCCTATCAATCTGTACAAAGTCGCAGCAATAGCCTATCAAGTCAGCACAAAGTCGCAGTAATAGTCTATCAAGTCAGCACAAAGTCGCAGCAATAGCCTATCAATCTGCACAAAGTCGCAGCAATAACCTATCAATCTGCACAAAGTCGCAGCAATAACCTATCAAGTCAGCACAAAGTCACAGTAATAGTCTATCAAGTCTGCACAAAGTCGTAGTAATAGCTTATTAAGCCTGCATAAAGTTGCAGTAATAGCCTATCAAGTCAGCACAAAGTCGCAGTAATAGCCTATCAAGTCAGCACAAAGTCGCAGTAATAGCCTATCAAGTCAGCACAAAGTCGCAGTAATAGCCTATCAAGTCAGCACAAAGTCGCAGTAATAGCCTATCAAGTCAGCACAAAGTCGCAGTAATAGCCTATCAAGTCAGCACAAAGTCGCAGTATTAGCCTATTCCTAAAATTCCCAACATCTTATTAAGTCTCCTCTTCATCCTTTATTTCATAAAACAACTAATGGTGGGGAAAAAAAGAAAACAAGGTTACAACGACAGTTGGTGTGGAAACACAAACAGAAAATCGGCCCCCGAAGTGGTCCACCCAGGCAGGTAAAAAGGCAGGTTTCAATATTATCAGAATGAAATTCTATCAAAGACAAATGACAAAAAATAATGGAGAAAAAAAGGTTTACAGATCTTGTGTGGTGCCCCAGCGGTCCAGCAGACCAAAGGATAGGTGAAAGTGAATGTGAAGTTAGATGCGAACCTGGCCTAACTGATGTTTTATAATGAATATCTAATTGATCTAATTGTTTTGTAAAGGGCCAATCTCTTATTCCTCAAGAATAAAACATTTCCGTTTTTTTTTTTTTTCAAAAAATTTTTTTTTGTTTCTTCGGTTACATGCTCTACTATGTGATTTGGCGAGTTGCAGTTCACGTGATAATATGAAAAACTACTTATTAATTGTTGTTTTAAATTATGTGTGACTTATATGCATACTAAATAGTCTTTTCTCTTTTAAAAAATAGTAAACATTTTTGTGTGTAAATATAGTACTTAGTATAACAGAACTTACATAACTTAACAATACAAAATAGTCTTTTCTCTTTTAAAAAATAGTAAACATTTTTGTGTGTAAATATAGTACTTAGTATAACAGAACTTACATAACTTAACAATACAAATGTATAAAAAAAAATTGACAAAAAATCTACAATCGTTTGCATAAATGTGTTAAATGTGTTAAAAAATATGGTTGCCTGATATCTCGCCTAATAAAGAGCCTCAAGTGTTTGTTACTATTAATAGTGAATAGTTGTAAAAGTGGTGTATCTTTATGAACAATCTGCTTGCATAAGTGATTTAAAAAATTAGACTTTTCGCTTTTAGAAAAGAAAAAAGTAGCCGTTGCATCAGAACTTTGAATGGTCTAAAATATTGTGATGTCTGACTTTCACTATCTTTTCTAGTTTACGAGATCTAAACGGGACGGACAGACGGACAGACATTTCACACAAAACTAATAGCGTCTTTTCCACTTTTGGGAGCCGCTAAAAATTCCAAATGGCTTACGTTTACCCCTGTGTTACAATGTGCAGTTATCATTAGTTTAGTGGGTGTGGTGGTTTGAAAGGCAGGTACCGAGTTGGCAAAATAGTTTCCTGCAGGGCAGGAGTGGGTACACGTTTTTTGACATTCCCAGTATTGGAATTACCACTTATCGCGGCGAATTCCTCCACTAGCGCACCAGGGAACGGGCTAGTTAGAGCCTAGCTCGTGGGCGCCAACCAAACCTCCCGTCACAGCCCGCTAAGGCCGCTCCAGTCAGTCCAGTCTTTGCCCAGAGAGAGACCCGCGATTCAGCCAGGTCCCAATAGGGGTTCATCTCAGGTACCGAGTTGAATGAAGCTTCAGGATTTATGTTCAGATCGGGATGATTATTTCAGATTTTCACCCTGTTCTTATTAGCACCAGACGTCTTACATCTTATCTTATATATCACATCACGTTACTTAAAACAAGGTTACAAAGACAGTTTGTGTGAAACACAAACTCAAAATCGGCCCCCGAAGTGGTCCACCTAGAGTCTTCACCAGGATTTGAACACGGGACTTTCAGTTCCAAGTGCTTTACCCCTCAGCCACAGCATCTCCATATATTCATTTAGCGTACACGTATATTTTTAAAAATAATAATTATTAACCTTATCTATACATTCAAAATTAATAACATGTTTCATAAGATTTATTCATCGAACAAAATAAGATAAATTGGCAACATGAAAAAAAAATTGAATCAGTATTCTATTCAATGAGTTAGTTAATAAATGGAAAATATATTTTATAATTCTCCATTGATACTTTTACCATTGTGACCTTAGATGCAAATGTTTTGTACCAATGCGCGAATCTGTGAATGAAGCTTGATTTATTAATGACGATGAAAAAATGTGCGTGGACAAACTATTCCAAGCAAAGCTTCTATCAACTCACTCTCTCTGATAAAAGTTTCTACACGTTATTTCTCCCACACCCAATCTCAGATCAATTTGAAACTTTGCACAATTATTTAATAGCATAGACAAGACTTGCACAATCATTCAATGCCATAGACAAGACTTTCACCAATTAAAAAAACAAAACAAATATCCAATTAATTATTGGTAATTAATTATTTTGTTTCATACCAACAAGGGAATATCCATCAGTATTTGTAGATACGGCGTCCCTTTAGATAATTGAACACGTTATTTCTCACGCACACATTCTCGGATCAAGTTGAAACTTTAAGCAATTATTTAGTGTACCTAACAAAACATGAATATATTAAAAATTAACCAATAGTCAATTAATTATCCAGAGGCGCGGTGGCTGAACGGTAAAGCGCTTGGCTTCCGAACCGGGGACCGGGGTTCGAATCCTTGTGAAGACTGGGATTTTTAAATTCGGGATCTTCGGACGCCTCTGAGTCAACCCAGCTCTAATGGGTACCTGACATGAGTTAGGGAAAAGTAAAGGCGGTTGGTCGTTGTGCTGGCCACATGACACCCTTGTTAACCGTAGGCCACAGAAACAGATGACCTTTACATCATCTGCCCTATAGACCACAAGGTCTGAAAGGGGAACTTTACTACTTACTTTACAATTAATTATTGGTAATTAATTATTTTGTTTCATAGAATAAGGAAAATAACTTCTACATTATTGAGAGATATAGTTGTGAGTGTGGATTTCTTTCCCATAGATAAGCCTTATTTTGTTTTGAAGGATTTTTGTGTACTTTGCTAGTTAAGTTTAGAAACATTCGGTTCCCTTCATTCAACGTGATGCACTAGAGATCTATTCACATCTGTGTGTCGTGTCGTGTGTGTGAAGGTAAGAAAAAAGGTGGGTTTTATTTTGACTTTAAAAAGAATGATGCATTAAAAAAATGTGTGTTTGTGTTCAAACATTTGTTTTGGGGAGAACTAGAGTCTTGGGGAGAACTAGAGTCTTGGGGAGAACTAGAGTCTTGTGTCCATCAGATTCAGGACAAAAGTCTGTTGGGTAATTATTGTTATGCCCCTTTACATCTTTCTATTGTAACATTTATATAGGTTCTAATAGTGTCCCTTACACCATGTGGCTTATCAATATAGATCATATACATGTAGCAAAAAAAAACAACATCTACCCCCACCACCCTTTCCACTTTTTTTTCTTTCTCTAAATAGTGTGTGTGTGTGTTTCCCAGATATCTAGTTCAGTTTTCTAAAGAGCCTCAGGTATATGTAGATTTATTCATATTAAGATTTCTTGCAAATGTCACTCTATTGTTGTTGTTGGTTTGTTTTGTTTTTTGTATGTGGTGCCTTTGAATGTCATCTAGAAGAAACATGGCGTAATGTGTAAAAAAAAAAAAAAAAGAGAAATATACAAACGACAAAAATCTCACGTACAGTAACGTCGCTAGGGTTGCTTCACCTGGTGCGATTAGTTCATGATATACCCCCACCGCTATCCCCCCTAACCAAACTTTCCCAAGAAAATCTCGTTGGTTTACTCTTGTTAGTTGAAGCAGTAGAACGAGCTAATGACCTCGCCACCTAATGACTGCTACACACCATGTGAATGCACGCCGTTTTTGTTTTGTTTAGTTCGTTTTTTCCATCATTTTAGCACTTGATGTCACTTATGGATGAGTGTCACACTGTTTGGCCGCACCCCTCCCCGCACCCCTCCCTATCGACGCCGATGCTCACTCACACTCTCTCATACTGAAGAAATGAGAACAGAAGAAAATCTGGCGTCAATTTCCCATACAACAAAATAAAAAGTGCTGTCTATAATAAACTTGTTCGTTTTACTTTTTACCATTTACAAAACTTTATAAAGATTTTGTTTTTCACATTCTATTATTTAAAAAAAAGGGGAGAGGCCTTTGAAATAATGGAACACAAACAATAATTATAAAAGTTACTACCCAGTGAACACAAAATGGTTTGATGTGAATAGTATTTGTTCAATGAATGTAACATTTAACCTGAGTTACAATTCTATCCTAACTTTAGGAATAAATGTCGATGTAAACAGTGCATCGATTAATTCCAAGATTTACTGATTTAACATTCTGTGCATTCCCATAATCGGGTATCGTTTAGTTAAAAAGAATCTCACAGCGGGTCTAACTCTTCACACGTAAATAAACAATGTGTTTCCAGGCGACAAGCATGTCCTTGTGCATTAGATATGAATAATTGCGGGCAATCGTGATTTAAATGGAGGCTATATTTTGATGGAGGAAGATAGAACTTTGCGTGTTTATTGATCGTTTGTATGTTAACAATTTTATATTGAAAGTTTCCAATGACTTTTTTTTTTTGTTTGTTAGTCCAACGCTGAGTTCCGAGCATTAACAATGACTACCTTCAAAGGTCACTATAAATATTCATTAGTCAGCAACGAAAGAAGCCTTATTATAATATAATTTCACCATTATATTAGCTGTGATAAAAATATCAACAACTTGAAATCTGTCTTTAGAACAACTACCGTAATGGCCTGAAACGAAACTGTGCAGTTCGGTGTAATGTCTCATAGCAAGGCCGGCTTTAGGCAAACTAGGGAACCGCCTAGGGCCTTTGATTGGTAGTGACCTCAAACAGGACTCAATAGCGAAACTTGAGCCCAATGTTATTCTTGGAGTAGCTTCTCTAGGATGTACATAAATTGCGTCATTTTATTTCTCTATTTGTTATTTTTCTATTTTATTTGGGGCCACCAAATTCACTTCGCCTTAGGCCTTTAATTATCTAAGGTCGGCCCTGCTCATATCCTGCATACAGGTTGGCTGACAGAGCAGACATATTAAACCTCAGCTTTCGGAGATGGAGACACTGATGAAAGAAATGCGCCAGTTAGTTCTTCTGACTCCCTGCAGTGGCGACAACGGGTAGCATGGTTTTGCCAGAACCTATGGTATATGATGGGACAGTGTCCCATTCTGCACTGCGATTTTATCGTTCCCCCCGGCATGTTCAGCCTTCACTTTATCGGATTCCTCCTAGGATTTCTAACATTCTTTATGCAATCTTGTATTTTATTATCCCCCTTGACCAGCGTTACCAACCAAACAAATACTTTTTCCGAGATCAAGCCCGGCCAGCTTTACTGAAACTAAATAGGCCTATCATATCCAGTAATAATGGCTTTTAATTAACGTGACAAGGTAGGCTACAATTGAAAAAACTATTCTTAAATCAGAAAATTATTTTTTAAGTGAAAATGTGGGCAGACATTATTCTAAGAATTTTTTAGCCACCAATAACCCAAAACGACTTGATTTGACTGATCTACACATATAGATCTACATATTTGTCATCGATGTTAAATAGTGTTCTATGTTAACCCGTGGTTAACCTACATCGGACGAAATGGTGTATTTTTGTTGTATTTAAAATCAAATGTCCATTCATATTTATAAGCACATTTATTTTTGTTTTAATTTTAGTTTTATCAATTTGTGTTTAGATTATTTTCTATTTCATAAGTGTGCTCGTGGGACTATTGGATTGTCAAACTCATTAAATTCAAATACAAGACAAGATCGAGATACGCTCACTTTTTGTTTTCTAAATCCTTTAAACTAAAAAAAAAATAAAAATGTAATTTCTGTCTAGAGCTATTCCTAATTTTAAGAAAAAAAACAACAGCAAATGGGTTTCTCTGTAAGTCTAAAATATATTTAAGTATGCTATTTAAACAGACCCTCATGTATATTTATTGAGCGACGTATTAATTAGGGCACATATTGTCAATATTGTACTCACTTCGAACCATCTTTGTTGACAAGCTGGACATAAAAATATCTAACTGGAACAAGAAAATCTGCATGTAAACCCGGTCCCCAGATCCTACTTTTCTGGACGCTGACATTCGATGTGCAGTCGACATAAAACGTAAAGGCTAAGGCGATAAGAAATAGCGTCCCCGGTAACAACATATCCTACAAACGTACGCACCAAGACAACCTGTTCTAATTTATCCAGTCAATGAATTGAACGATTTTGGCCACGATTTCACATGACACTGGCTCATAAATAACAGAGTTATCAATAGGCCTAAGCCAAGGGGAGTTGCTTTTCCACTACAACCAATGGGATACAAGTCAATGAACCAGAATATTTGCATAAATGAATTCACCTTTCCTTGGCTATTTAATTTAGATGTAATACTCCCTCTAATAATATAGTAGAGAATGATTTATCTACTGTAAGATATCAGTTCAAGAAAAAAGCTTATTCGAAACTAAAATCATTGCACACAAATTTTGCATTTAAACCTCAACAAAATATGTAACTAAAGAGGCAATATTTTAAGTGGATTGTTTTATATCTTCAATACATACAGTAAACAGATCGGCGAGTCATGCGCAGACATTCTCGCATTTTACCGTTCAAAACGCCATTATCGTCTCCGAGAAAGTTGACGTGATTTTACGGATTTTCAGGTCATTCAGAAGAAAGTAAGAAACAATCCGATGTGTCGACTATAATTAGGCCTAAGCTGTGAAGTTTTCTGCTCACGAGCAGTTGTGTAATACCTTTAAAAATGGTAAAGATCTAGATCTAACACTGAACTGTTGCTTCCATGTTCAACTTTTGGGAGCTGTCATGGCTGATTTCGGAATGCTACAACTGTTCATTTTTTTAGGAAATATTCAAATGGAAAATACTTTAGTTTACATTAGTAACCTGTACTCAGACTCTCAGTGTACTGTAGTCTGTGGTGTAGACTGTAGTCACTGTAGTGCCAATGAACTGTAATGTAGACAATATAAATACAGTATAGTACGAGTAGATCTCATTTATGCCTGTGGTCCCTTCTGCCTCTGGGGCAGCGGCATAGCCTAGCATAGACCACCAACCAACTTCTTCCCGACCTCCAGGCGGATAGGTCTAGGTTCTTGTGGTGAGTCTCTCCCAATGGCCAACTGTTCCCATGTCTTCCTCATCTGCTTCAGTGCTTGCCAACTTGGCATCTCCAAATCGTGGCGCCATGTATTCCTGCGCCATGTATTCCTGCGTCATAGTACTCATAGCCTCTTCCTCTTTCCTCTGGGGTTCCAGGTTAGGGCTTGATACCTAGTTAAATGTTGGAGTCAGGCTTGTGACCTGTGAAGGATATCTACTTTAATTAATGGGCTGCTGCTTTGCTACAGTTCCTCATTTGAGATCTTGTCTGGCCAGTGAATCATAGGAATCTTCCTCAGGCAGGTATTGATGAATACCTTGATTTTTCTCATGGTGGTGATGGTGGTTTTCCAGGTTTCTGCTCCATTAAGTAGTATTGGCTTAACAATGGTGTTGATGAGCCCAATCTTGGTAGTGGTGCTTATTTCCCTAAATCCCCAGCTTTACCAATGCTGGATCTGACTTCAGCATCAGTTCCTCCATGGTTGTCTAGGTTATGCTGAGGTATTATGGGCACATGCCCTAAATTTCTAAATTGTCCTGATGTGACAAAAATCCAAAATATCCAATATCTAGCACCTCTTCCAGCGCCTTGCCTTGGACTCTAATAGCTGGGTTGTTGGACACCTTTATCTTGAACAACTTGCTCTTCCCTCTGTTTATGGTAAGACCCATTCTAGCTGAGTTTTCTGCAACAATGGCCAATGCTTATCTTTTCCTGCATCTGCTGTTGTGTGTATGAGAGAAGAGCCAGGTCATCAGCAACTTTGAGGTCTTGAGGTCGTCTAGCTGTTTCCACTGTGTCCACTCTTGACTGTTCGCTTATGGCAGTTATGGGCTGTTGCTGTCTTCATGACTCAGTCTATGGCTAGCAGAAACAAGAAGGGGGAGAGTAAACAGACTTGTCTAACTCCTGTTTGAACAGTCATATGAGGGGATGACTTGCAGAATAGTGTATGGCAGACAACTGACAGACGCATTTGAAGTCCACGAGTAGATTTAAGTATGTCTAAGTAACCCTGTTCTGATTTCTTGTTTTCTGTTTAATAATAAATAAGTTAAATAAGTAGATCTTGTCAGATATAGTTTAGTCAATCTACTAGTTTGTTTTTAGAGTAGATCTAGATCTAGAATCTAGCTAGCTAGATCTATCAAGACTAGAGTATTGTTAGAGTTAGAGTAGTAATTCTACAGTCTAGGTATCTTATCTAGTCCAGATCTAAGACCTAGTATAGTTGACCTACTATTACTGTATAAAATAAATTGTATATGTTGTAGTCTTATTGTAGATCTAGATCTAAGTTTTAAAATGTGTGATATGATTATTTATTTACCATTCCTTCATAGGATGTCGGGCCCAGACTCAGACTCTGTAGATTTCAGTGGAACTTCAGTGACTATTGATGGCTCCTTTGTAACTGGACTTGCTAATGTTGATGTCCATGTTGATGGTACAACTGCTATTATTCAGGGTAAATGGTTATTTAGTAGCCTGTGGATTACAAACACTGAACACTGACCTTTTTTTGCCACCACAGTTTTATTGTTGACATGAACATACAGATCATAGCAGTTCACTATATTCTGTATTTATATTATACTAATGTCAGCTAGTAAAGCTTGCATCCTCCCTGCCAAGAGATGCCACAGGATTCTCTAAAGTGCTTTTCTTTCTCCAACTTTCTTTGTCTTATCTCCCATTACCTCACAGTTCATACACCCTCTTTTTTCTCTCTACACTATCTTTGGCCATATATGGCAATGTAATAATATATAAATATCTATAAATAATCGTAGGACCTAATCATCTTTTTAAAGTTATGTCTGTATTTTCTTCTTCTTCTTCTGCTGTCAGGTAGAGTTGAGCCTTCGGCTCTTGGAACTCTAGGCCAACAAAAGTGAACAAGAGCTCCCTCTCACTGGCCTGAATGAGAACAGTGTACACTGTTCTGTCTGACGGGTAGGTCAGACTCACGGCAAGAGACCTCATACTTTAAGACCCTCGCCATTTTCCTTTTCTATACCAGGCTAACTGTGCGGGACATGCCATTTATGTAACGGCCCCTTGAGGAACAGCGCCTGGATTGTGACAAGGTTGTGGGAGCTTTTTTACAACTCCGCACAGTGCAATGAGGATGCTCTCGCACCCCCACGGGAGTCTTGTTTTGCTACCCTTTAGCCTAATCATTTCCTCTTACGATCATTTCCACCCGGGCGCCACTATGAGGCAGGGTAGCATGCCCGGGTATGTCTGTATAAGATAAGATGTATTATGATTTCCTCTATCTTTATCTTAATAAATGTTGGCATAAATTGGATTACACAAAATAAAATATTTCCAAAATAAAATGGTAGATGTTTAAAATATCTCAGAGTAGCATTTTTATGCCTTTATCAATAACCTGTTTTTTTACCATCTTTTTTAGAAAATTGTGCAGAGTCTGACCGGAAAAGAATGAAGTTTGAATCAGAAAATGACATGGACTTTTCCCTTGATCAGTCTTTTAAGGTAATTTTTTTTTTTTTGTGAGGCTGACTTTTACATTTTGTTGAAACTGACTCCAACATTTCAGTGAGCATTTATTTATTAAAATCTATATTTTCCTCCAGCAAATTCTTTTCAACATCAACAAAGCCATATGCCTGCGGCTTGATGCAATGGATGCCAAAGTGGATGCTCTATCCAACAAAACCAGATCTTTGGAGGACAAAATGGATCAAATCATTAGCTGGTCCAGGTCTGTCAATGCCAGCAGTGGATTAGCAACATCTGCTTCACGTAAAGGGTATTGCCATTGGTGCTCAATAAAACTAGTTTGAATCTTGATGTGCATATCTATAAAATTTGTACCAGCTCAGCATCTGTAAACGACACAAAATAATCATTCTGACTCATTCTTTTAAGCTATTTATATGCTTACAGAAAAAGTACATTAATCCAATTTCATTTTAATTCCCATGTGGATGTAATATTTTAATTTTTAAAAATAATATTTATTTATACATATGCACTAAAGATTACACATTTGAGATGGCAATTAAATATTTATTAAAACCAGGAAACAAAGAGATTGTGTAAAAATAGATAGCAGACAAATGTAAATAGCTAGCTGTCAGTGACTTTTTGTTTTTGTTACAAAACCTGACCTGTATGGATTGTCTTTACAAACAACCCATTTTAGAAAACCAAAAAATTCAGGTTACCTAAAAGAATAGTTGATGATTCAATTGGAAAAGATTAGATAGTCCTGTTCTTGACAGTTTAAGACAGTTGCAGAAATTAGGGGATCAATGACTTTAAATTCTGGAAAAACATTTTCTGCACGCATAAGTTGGGTTTTATTGTTACATTTGTTTTTAGATCTTTTTTTTTTCCCTGTAGTGGGCTCTTACTGTGTGTTCCATGTCTGTAGCACATGTTTTGAGGTAGACACTTTAGAATGAACCCTTCTGCAGAAGTCAGACTTTTGTTGCTAAGTCCATTTATCTTTATCATTTTTTATTTTGTCTTGTTGTTTATCAGTTAAAGTGCATGGAGTCACTACAAATTATTTGTACTTCTCAAACTTAACATTAAATGTATTTTTTATAATTTTTTTTTTGCAATGTAGAAAAGGGACATTTAATTTAAAGACTTCATTAAATGCAAATAACTATAAATGCTTTTATAATTGACATTTTGTTTGTTTCAAACCTCAGAGCTGTGATAGTGGGTCTTCCTCAAGTGAAAACAGAAGCAGGTAACCTTTACATGATTTTTAAATAAAGTTTTATTAAATGAAGAAATACATCTGAAACATTTACACAGCATTTGAAGGCAACAATGATGAATATTAATGCTTGTCTGTCCAGGTGAAATGAATTCTATGGACAACTCCATTTCAAACCTTGGACCCAACGTCACATTAATCACACTCAACACAGAAGGTATGACTTCTTTATATACCAGAACTCATGCATGTGTCACAAGTAAAGTTTCCTTTTTGCTCAAAATCTCTAAAATTTGTACCTCAATATATAGTATGAACAATTTTTCTAGAATGTTTTGTTTCAAGCAGCACCTCTTGATGAATATTCCAGTCTGAACCATAAAAGGAGAGCCTTTTAGATTTTAGCTATTTATTATTATATTCTGCCATCTGAGAGAGTATTTATAAACAGTGGATATGTCATGATTATGTGGGGCTAATAGATTTCTTTTTAGAGACGAGCAAATATGAACCTTGTTCGAATAAGCATAAGAGATTTGGGCAAATATTTTAGAAGAAATTTGGGAGTCTTATGTTTTGGTTTACTTTTCAGTAATAATGCTATTTCTTTTAAGATCTAAAAGTATGAAATTTTAGTGTATCTGTTGATTGATATTTCTCTAATTGTTTGATAGAATATACATTTTTGATGAAACTTTTTTATGGCTTGTTGGCCTTTGTAAATGAAATAGCTTATTTTCAAAGAAGTATTGCACCCATTCAGTTATCTAGTGAGATCACCTTAACTCCTAGAAACCATTTCACAATTTTGAACCTTCATTTCATAAAAAAAAATATTTGTTAGCGTGTAACACAGTACGCTTATAGTTGAGCTAACTATGAAATTAAGTGTGTGTAAAAAATATATGTTTAATTTAGATATATTTTTATTGGAAGAATTTATCAACTCTGATTGTAATTTTGAATCAAACTTAAAATAATTTTAAATCATTTCATCTCATAGAGGATTTTCCTAATGGTACATGGTTGGGGGATGAACACAATCCAGAGATGAGAGTTCGAGTTCCTATCACACCAAGGTAATGGTTGATCGCAATAATAAACTAAAGCTTTAGCACTTTTGATACTATTGGAAATTATAAGGGGAATGCAGACATGCCTACAGTCCCGCAAAAGCATCAAAAAAGCTCACATGTTCCGCCGTTCCGCATTCACGATTTTTTGTTCCGCCAAGTCTGAATTCCGACACAAAAAAAAAAAATCGCTGATTTTTCATTATTTATTAATAATGCGAAATTAAAATACTGAATGCAAAATAATATATATATAGGTCTGTGTTTATTGTTTACATTTCATCTTCTCCCGGACCCGGTGTGTCCTAAATTTACGAAGATAAGGATTAAGGTTGAGCTAGATCTAGATCTAGACATAGATTAGATCTAGTTATATTCTAGTACTCTAGGTCTAAATACTAGATCTAGATCTATTCTTAGAATCTAGTAAGTGCTAATTATGCTAATAAGCCAAATGTTTCATTCAAATCCCTTTCTTTTCCCGACAATGGCTATACAGACTACTTAGTCTTAGTCTACTTACTACTAGTCTAGACTAAATCTAGACTCTAGACTAGATTTAGATCTATCTCTAGACTATTGGCAATTGGAATTGCATTTGCCGTATTGCCACTATTGGAGTCTATAATTAGTATAATCAGAGTATTGTCACTATTCTAACAGTAACTAACTCAACTGGTTTCTTAGGTTTCTAATTCCTAAGTAATCTAGAAAAGGATTTTTTTTAAAATACGTTATTAAAGACCTAGATCTAGACCTAAATTACCTAAATGTAATTAATTTTATTAGACACAGTAAGGCTAAGGCCTAAATAAGGCTACAGTTAGATCTACTATTCTACTTATTAGTATTATTACATAGTCTAAATTAATTATTAGTTTAGTTTCTAGATCTAAAAGTAAAAGTAGGACTAGCACTTCTGCTAAATCTCTAGAGATCTGTCTAGAAATAGACTTAGAAGGTGATAGATTAGATTCTAGATTTCTATGTATTATTATGTAATAAATTTACTATTTATTTAGTTCTCAATAAGTTGAATAAGTCTATAGATTAGTATTGATCTAGACTGACTAGACATTAATATTTAGATCTATAGTATAATGATAATCTATAATATTATTTTTATAATCTGTGTTCTTAGACTTATTAGGACTTATTAGATGTAGGTCTAGACTAGGTAAGTCACTAGTAGACTCTTAAATTATTTTAGTTAGATCTAGAACTAGAGACAACATCTAGAGTTATTAGAGTGATTAGAGTAGAGCCATAGAAAAGGATAGATAATCAAGTAGATCTAGAATAATCTAGATCTAGTCAGTAGATTTATATCTAGTAGTAACAAATAAAAATAGATATAGTAACATTTGAGTCTAGGCCATTAGAATACATTTTAGTTAGAATTCATCATTTAGGAGTTAGAACTATTGATTTCAAACAAAGGACATAATTATGAATTAAAGGTTTTCTTACTTTTAATTATAATATTTACATCTAATTTATAAGAAGCATGCTATTGTTGTTTTTAAAGTAATATAATTGAAGTTTTATTTATATTGCGTACAGTATTGCTAACAAACGCGTTTGCTGTCAATCAAAACAAGAACGGAGCGGTACAAAAACTCGTTCGTACCTCACTCGGTCAGACTCTATCACCGCCACTCATTGATCAGGGAACATGAAATGCACCAAGATACCTGTGTGTAGTCGCTGAATGAACTCTTTATGTTGTCTGTTGTATTTATGTGTATTTTTCTGTTGTGTTGTCTTTATATGAGAAACGAGTCCTTGTAATCACAACAAATTTCCGTAAGGATCAATAAAGCAGTCTTAGTCTTAGTCTTAGTCTTAGTTTATGTTCCACATTGGGGCCCAAAATTCCACATTTTCAACCTGAGTGTTCCACATTCTGGGTCTTGGGGGTAGGCATGTCTGGGAATGGGAGTTTTGATAAAATAGGTTCAGGGTTAGTCCCAAGATTTTGATACATGTTTAATTTCATTTGCACCACATTACTTTTTACATTTTTTCTTCTCTGCCTTCGTGGGCTTCACTTTGTCTTTTCTGCTAACTCTTTCTTTGTCACAGTATAAATATTTTGTGTAAATGTGCCTTTAGGAATATACAATACTGATGTAATATGTTGTTGTGTTTTTCAAGTTTTTTTATGTTTAAAACTGTTCAAGTTAATTAATTTCATTTTCTAGTGATCTTCTTCATGTGCATTCAAATTGTCGAACTGCTGAAAAAATGGCTCTTACTTTGTTGGACTATTTGTTTGACCGTGATACACAAGCAGCTTCCAATTTATCTGGTCAGGGGAAGCATGGCAAGAAGCAGTTGGATCCATTGATGATATATGGGATAAGATGTAAGTCAAGTGTTTTTAAACCTCATCTTGATGGTAAATGGGATAAGATGTAAGTCAAGTGTTTCTAAACTTCATCGATGAATATTGTTTATATTAATTTATTTGAAAAGTTTGTGAGTATTCCAATAGAAAGAAATTATTTAAAACCATTTAGTTGCATGCTGAAAGTCATAAATGATTTGATGGTTTATTATTTTCAATAAATATATTTGTTTATAATTCTTCTTATTAACTTGTAAAATTTGAGTGGGTGGAAGGACGCTGCTTGAGTGAAAACTGAATTGACATGGGTCTTGCAAACATCTCTAACAATTTTCCTAGAAATTTGGCTGTTTATTCTTTGGAATAAAAATTACAAGCTAATTGGCCACACAGTGAAAACTCTGGTTTGACCGTATACGTTTTCATAATATAATCATCTTAAATTAAATTTGGTATATTTTGAACACCCTGCTGTGGGAATTCATATAAATAGACGTTTAGGAACATTTTTTCTTATGTACAAATTATTTGCTGGATTGCAAGAATTTTGTGACAATATATAATTCTTATACAATTTGATCACTCACAGTATCAATAGTAGATCTACATCTCTAACTAGATCCAGTATTCCAAGTCTGGATCCTTAACACCATACTAGAGTTTAATAAAAGTTGTGAAGTTGTTTTTATTTCAAAGTATTTTTTTTCTTGTTAATTTTATGTTGTAGTTGTTTTCAATTCAGCAGTAAATGCATATAATTATTTTATTTTTAAATGTTTTTCAGGTCACCTTATTAAAAGATTTGACATTGCTGAGAGTGATTGGCATAGAATAAAACAGAATATTGATTCCAAGTGTCGCACTGCTTGGCGTAGAAGACAACGAGGAATGCCTCTAACAGTGAAAGCTTTCAGAGGCAAAGCTCCACCCTCATATGTTAACATTGCTAATCACATGGGTGATTTGTGTGGAGGCAGTGATGAAGATTCCTTAAGTCAAGAAGATGGAGAGTTACATATACATCAGGCATGGTCCTCTTTTCATTTTAATTTGTTAAATGTAATATATATAAAGCATTATCTCCTTAGTTGATATATAGTCTCTTGTTAATATCTTTGTGACAATATTATTCTAACAGCAAGCTGATATACAAGCTGCTCTGGCTATGCAAGGTGAAGGTCTTCAGGCTGGAGAAATCCAGATTTTACATGCTACACCTGAACAAATATCCCAACTTCAGCATGCTCAACACATACAGATACTTTCTGGTGACCAAGTCATTGGGGTAAGTAAACAGCAATCTTTTATTGTATGTCATGCCAATGTTTTATCAAATTCAATACATGCTACTTGAATTTCTGGATTTTTAGGTCGTCCCTGAGTCCACCCAACTCTAATGGGTACCTGACTTAAGTTATAGAATAGCTGTTCTTTGTGCTAGCCACATGACACTGCTTTAACCCTTGGCCATAGAAACAGATGACCTTAACATCATCTGCCCTATAGATCGCAAGTGTGAAAGGGGAACATAAGTTTTTTTACTTTGAGGATACCATGCAATCTTAAGATTTGGCAATGCTGTTTCTTCCACCTGGAAGACATATTAATGGAATTGCTTTAATCCTAAATTTTGTTGCAAGACCAGCTCTGTATTATATGCTTGTTTTTATTTAATGAAGGTAGCAGGGTTCGTAGCCACCTGGAAAACACCTTGAATTTCATTATCAAATTCAAGGCCTTGAAAAAGCCTTGAATTCCACAAAAAACGACCAAAAAAAACTTAAATTTGAAAACTGGACCTTGAGTTTTTTCCCTCCTGATACCTGGTGTTTATTTTGGCTATTTGTCACTGCAGTAACCTTCGTTTTTTTTTTTTTTCAGTTACATTTTGCTCATATTGAAACTTTCATCTCTCGTGAGATTCCTGGCAGTTTTCCGGTTCTTTTCGTTAATTTGGAATTGCATCAATTCATTAAGTCATTCGCGCCACATTCATCTCTTAACTGGACTAGAATCTAGAATGTGACCGATCAAGTTGGTGTAGTTTTATGTAGAACAATAGTCTATCAGACCTGCCTACCGTTGCTCAAAATGCGTATTCGTTAATCAAAATCTAAAAAAAAATATGACTGCTAGTATGCAAATACGAATCTAACATGTCCGCGTTACGCATTTCGTATCTTTTTTTTTTCCCTTTCTACACTAGCTTACGAGCGGTCACGGAGGTCACGCTAAGCGGTCCTATGGGAGGGGACAGAAAAGCTGGGGTGTACACAATGTGCCCTTTTCTATACGTTGATTGGTTCTTGATAGCAATTGTTTTTTGTTTTACATGTTTTTGGATGTTCCTTCAGAGTTGAAGATAGTTTACTTCATAGTCCAAACCTCTCACAGGACGATGGGGGATTGGAGCGGGCAGGGTTTGAACCCAGGACCAACGATAAATCGAAACGACAGTCCAGCGCACAAACCGCACGACCAGGCAGCCATCTTAGATCTACATTTAGTCTAGAAATGATGAACGCGAGAGTGGTGGAGTGGCAGTTTGGTACCGTCAGTTATCTGCTCTGCTACACTAGTCCAATGTGACTAAGTTCATTTGTAGAAATTAATTGTTTTGAAGTTTAAAAAAGGTCGAATGCAAAAAAAAAAAGAATTCCTGATTCTGTATTCATTTTAATAAAAAAAAAGATATCGATGCACTATCGATTCAAAAAACATTGTAGATCTTTTAGATCTATAATCTAGATTACTTATACGGGGATAGATCTAGAGTCTAGACTACAACCATATAGTGTTGCTAGACATTACGTTACTATTCTCTACATTCTAGACCTAGATCTAACGTAGTATGATCTAGATCGATAACGTCCAGATCTAGATTCTTGATCAAGTTTGAAGGTAGGCCTACGTTTGTAGCGGATCCACGGGATCGGTAACACTCTTGAGTCCAGATCTAGATAACATCTCATACTCTTGTAGATCTAGCTAGTACATTTAGATCTAATCTAATCATGACATCAAATCTATCCTAAAGCTTCTAAATCTAGAAAATCTAGTTAGAATATGTAGATGTATATCTAAATAATTAAATAGTAAGTCTAGATCTAGAATTTAATATATGCTTTAAACATAGATCTAGTGCTTTATTGCTTTTAAATGCTTAGGATACACTAGAGTTAGAGATGAATTCTTTTTTTTTAATTTTTATTTGGAGGTGTGATTTCAACTATCAGCATACATTTTAATGGTTTTTTTTATTTTATGTAAAATAAATACTTTTTCTCAGTACTAAATACATAAATATTTTGTTCTTTTTACATATTTATGTCATCTGTACCGGTATGTAATATAAATACATATATATCAGGCATGTCAAACACGGCGTTCAGGGGCTGCATGAGGCCTGCGACTACTTTGCATGCTGCCCGCTTGGCCACCTTAAAAGTTATCAAAATAATGTTAAACTAATTTGCTGGAAAATAAGAGATGACAAGCTACTTGAATTGAAAAATAGTATTAGTTAAACTGAACAATGAGAGTGAGTCTGCAGTGAAAGCAAGCTACATTTTGTCAAACTTAATTGCAAGCCATAGCAAATCATTTAGTGAATATGATTTTATGAAGGAGTATGTCCAGAAAAGGGTGAAATCATTCAAAGAAATAGCGTCAACTAGGAACACTGTGGCAGACAGAATAAATGACATGTCAGTCAGATTGCGCAAACAATTAAAAAACAAAATACTTGTTTTTAATCTATTGTCATAGGCTTTCGACGAGTCCTCAGATGTAACGGGTGTAGCACAGTTGGCTATATTCATAAGGGCCTTTGAAAGGAAATATGAGATACATGAGGAGCTACTTAAGCCTTGTTCTATGCATAACACCACAACAAGCGAGAATGTTTTTGAGAAATTACAGGAGGTGATATTGCAGTACAATTTATCTTTGATAAAGCTAACTAGTTTAGCAACAGATGGCGCACCAGCCATGAAATGAAATGGTTTTGATGCAAAGCTACTTACACAAATAAGAGAGACTGATGCTAATTTTAAATTTGCTCATTTTCAGTGCATCAATCACACAAGAAAAAATCTGCGCAAAGCATTTACAGTTCTAACATGTCATAAGGCCGTTTTCAGTCGTTCTCAATTTATTGTGCCCGTGGTTTAAATCATCGCCAATTTTCAATGTTTCTGGATGACATTGGACACGAATTTGATTGTGTTCCCTACTACACAGAAATTCACTGGCTCTCATGTCATACAGTATTGAAGAGATTTTTTGCACTGCCTGAAGAAATTGTATTGTTTCTGAGCATGAAAGGTGAACCTGTTGAACATTTCCAAACTGAAGAATGGGTTCAGGATTTGGCATTAGCAGTTGGTATCACTGGTCACCTGCTAGAATTGAATTTGAAACTTCAAGGTAAAGACAAAATTGTCACAACTGCGTGTGATGATGTGAAGTGCTTTCAAACAAAATTAGGATTGTGGATAAACCAAATATGAAGAGAAAAACTTGTTCACTTCTCAATGTGTCAGGAACTAAAAAGATTAAATACGGCTACAACATTTGGTAAATATGTCCTACACCTGGAATCGCTTTCAATGACCGTTTTCGTGACTTTATTTCATACAAGCAAGAATTTTCGTTGTTTGTATCTCCATTCTCATTTGCTCCTGAAAATCCTGATGATGATGTGCAGCTAGAGCTGATAGAATTGCAGTCAGATTCTTTGTTGAAATCAGAGTATATAAAATTGGTTTTGCCAAAATTTTAGTTATTTACCTGAACGGTACGTTGAATTGGGGAAATTTGCAGTTAGAATTATTGCAAGCACAGATCTCTGTGGGCAGTTCTTTTCCATAATGAAAGCTACATAAACACCTCACCGTTCTAGATTATCTGATCAAAATTTGTCATCAATAATGAAAGTGTCAGTGGCAAACAAACTTCAACATGACATTAATATACTTGTATTCCAGAAAAGATGTCAAGCATCAGGACAAAGAAAATAATGTGTAGTCATAGTTATTTTTAATTACCAATTAATACTACAAATTTAGCTAAGGGACAGGTAGGCCATTAATTATTGTATTCTATTGTAATGTTTCTAATTTACATAAAACTAGTAGGCTGTTTTGTAACTGATTTTTTGCTGCGGCACTGTAAAATTTTTATGTGGCCCATACACCTTAATGAGTTTGACATGTCTGATATATATTGCTTGCTATGGTGCGATGCATACCTTGAAAATCCAAAATTCTAACTTAAAAACCTGTAAAATACCTGGAAAATCATTCATGAAATTGGCTATGAACCCTGAGATAGAGAACTTGCTTTTTATCTACAGTATCCTGTTATCCATGGTTTAACTGCTAGGTGCGTGTGACAGAATCTGTAGTAAGGCTGATTTGTGGAGTTTTTGTTAGGTATTTTGTTTGATGATGAAAGATTTACTTTCTTCACCTTAACATAATTTTGGGGGGGGGGGGGGTTGTTGATTTTTTCAAATTAAATTGAAAGTATCTTTAGAAAAAAACAGACTTTGGTAAAAAAAAAAAAAAAAAAATTTTATTTTGTCTTTGCTTTTAGCAAATACAACATTCAGACATTTTGGGTGATGGTATTCAAGTTGCTACCATGACAACAGAAAGTGGAGAAGTCCTTCATATACAGCAAAATGTATCTGGAGTCACAGGAACAGAAACAGACGTTTCCCAATGACAATTAGCCCTGCCTTGATAGGCAGCAGAATTTGACACTTATTAAGACTATTGAGATTATACATTAAGTCTTTGTACATAACTGAACAATGTAAAATGTCTGAAATATGAATAATTCTGATAGTTAACAAGACTGTGTTTACAAGAATCAGATTTTGTATGCTGATATTTTGTGTGTGTGTGTGCAAGGGCCAATTATCTTTAAATTCATTATCTTCTTGAATTCACTCCCATGTCTAATGGCTGTGGGTGCTTATTGAGCAGGGTGCCTGTATTTGTAGGATTGCACACAACTCTGAGGTAAATACTTACAGCTCCAAAGTCCAAAACTTGAAAGCTTAAAACTGCAATTCATATGTGCCAAGAGTTTTCTCCCCTTCCATAGGTACTTAGAAATGCTTTAGTGAATTACAACCAGCTCTATTTGTGATGCTCATGGTGTACATTGGAAAGATCATTTGTTTGGCTACATTTTATTGATTACTTTTTTTTTAATAGCCTTAAATTTCTTTTCTTTTATTCCATTAACATTCATGAGTCCATTGAAACTAAATAAATGGTGTAATAGCTGTCACACGGACATTAAATCCTTAGGTTACTCATTTCCTGCTTCTGTAAATAGTAGGTAAAAATATTATCTCTGGTTTTATCAGTATTACCTATAATGTACTGTTAAGTAGTTGGCATATAATTTTGAAAGACTTTTTGATTTCATTTGATCTCATCAAACTTTTTATCATGTATACATGGATCAATGTTATGTTTTAGATTAACAATTCTGAATCTGTTTGTTATCAGGTTGCTCGTTATAAGTCCTTAGGTTTATTTCAGGGGGTAATTTTCTTTTTTAATTTAGAACTGAATCTTTCATGTACTAAAATGTTGAGGTAGAATGATGATGCCATGATCTTTCTTGTGGATGTTTCATGTATCAAGGGTGTTGAGATAGAAGTATATGTCTTAATATGTTGGTTTAAATTTGACTGTAAGTTTAACTTCTTTAGTTCTGTTTTGATTCATTGCTGCATTTGTTTTTTATTTTATAACCACTTCATATTTATTTAAATTAGTTAAGATAGCTGAATAATCATCCCAAGGCAAAGTGTTTGAGGGAAGTTAATAACTTATAATTAAATTTGTTTAATTATTCAATTTTAACTGGATGGATATAAAGTCATGTTCATTCAGATATATATATGTGACATAAGACATAGTGTGAATGTTTGATGTCAAGTTTGACTTGGTTGAATATGTTGAGTGTACACAATTGTTTAATAATACTTGATATGATGCTTACGTTTTGTCTTTCATTGCTACCTGATAATTGTATTAGGTCTACTGATTGAATCTGAAACTTGGTTATGAAATTAAAGTTATTGAGAATACAAACATTTCTTACTATTATAAACATGGCCTGTGTTGTTGTTTGATTTAAGATAAACCATAGGTTTAGAAACATGTCATCTTTGTATTGATGGTTCTATAGACTTTGTATGTCCCTTATCTTGATGTGTCACTACATCTCACTTCAACTAGTCCAGGTTATTGAGCACAGAAGTAGTATTCTAGTGTAGATATCAATCAAGATATATTTTGAACATGATAATTTTTTTAATTGAATGGTTAGCATCATGAGTAATTTTGTTTTTGAGACATTCATCCTTATTTCTTTTTATTGTTTTATCTTTTATTTAACAAAAAAAAAAAAAGCTTCTGTTAATCTAGATGAAATGATTTGGCTGCATTTGAATAAATCCATTGGTGTCTTTCCTCTAACTGCAGCAAGAACCTATTCTAGGGTACAAAAACATCAGAAATAATGAAGATTAATGACGTAAACACACGTGTGTGTAAAAGGGGGAAAAAAATCCATGGTCTCAAAATGTAGGTCCTGCGGCTATTGTGAGAGCTCCAACTGTCAGTGAGGTGTGAATGTCGCATCACTGAGTTGATCTTTGTAGCGCTTACGGTAGGCCCTCTGTTAGGACGTCCTTCTTGAAGATCGCCTTTGACATGCGGTCGTCCCTCGTGTTGGATAAGTGTCTGACTCAAGCGCAGCTGTCGAATGGTAATTAGTATATAGCTCCCCCTTCTTGGTCGAAGATGAGCACCTTTCTAATGAACTCGAAGATGGCTTTTCCAATCCTAGCTTTAAAAAGCCGGCCACAAACATGGCATGGGCAAGTTGAGTCTACTACTGATAAGCCTGCTATTCTCTCAGCCTTTTATTAGCTCTGCGTTCTTTCAAGCTGGTCGTTCTCTTTGCGTACCGGTATCTTGAGACTCCGACGCTCACTGCTTCACACCATGATGAGCGATCGAGAGCTGTTTTTTTCCAGTCCTGGATGTCAACATCACACTCCTTGTGGGAGCTCTAAAGGGTGTCTTGGTAACAACTGTGTTGACACCCCTGAGAGCGCTTTCCTGCACACAGCTCCCCTTAAAGAAGTCGTTTGGAAATGCGATTTTCTGGCATACGGACTATATGTCCGAACCATCGGAATTGGGACCTTTTTTGATGTGGCGAGGATACTGACATATGTGACAACTGTAGGATTTCAGCGTCTGATATGTGATCAAAGCAGTTCACCTGCTGAATTTTTCTTAGCGTAAATGGAAGGTGCTAAGCTTTTTGATGTGGCAGGAATATAAGGTCCAGCACTCTGATGCATAAAAGAGTGAAGGGAGGACTACAGCACTCTAGATATGTTGAGTCTTCTCATTGCCACACTTGCCTTGAAGTCTGCCAAAAGCAGCACTGGCACGTGCAAGACAGAAGTTTACCTTATCATCTAGATTGTCAGTTGCTGATATGGTACATACTTCCCAAATAGACACACTTTTAAATATTTGCTAGCTTTTGGCCATCTATGAGAATGTCTGGTACTGTGACTGATTTAATTTGAGGAGGTTGGTGCAGCACTTGTCTCATTTACATTGATGTTGAGGCATGTTGTAGGCATGCTCTTTTGAAGGGAAGTACCATATCAGCAAATGTCAACCTAGATCACGAGGTCATCTTCCATATTTTCTACTTAGGTAATATTAAGAGAGTCCAACAGTTGGCTCTGCATACTGCTTTGTGACGTTAACATCCTGTCACACTGTCTGTCAATGATGAAGTCTATTTAATGGATTTGGGATGCATACACGATGTCTTTTTTTTTTCTGTGTAGTAACTGGAAAAGTGTGTTTCTTACAGTTAGTTTGTGGGCTGCGCACATATCTTGCAACAATGCCCATTGCTGTCGCAGTGACAATGCCGTGTTTGCCCAGAACATTTTTCCAGTCCTGGGGCTGAAGTCGCCTAGTATGATAAGTTTGTCTATTGTGGGTGTTTTATAATTTCATAGTTCGGATCCGAGAAGCTTTCCTTGTTGTTGTCTTGGTTGGAAAAAGTTGGGGCATATTATTAGATTTGCATGTCACATTGAGGTCAAGGGTAGGTGTAAATTCATTAGACAGTCATGTATAGTTATGTTGATTAGTTTGGATTTCACCACAAAGCCAACACCAGCTTCACGCTTTTCCTCGCTGTTTTGAACCGATCCAGAAAAAAAAGTAAAGTCTGGGCGAACTTCTGTTAACTGTCCTTTGTCTGCAGGTCGCGTTTCACTCAGAGCAGCAATATCTACATTGTTTCTGGCTAGTTCTCTTGCCACGAGAGCAGTAAGACGTTCAGGACGGTTTGTTTCAGCACGGTCTAGGAGAGTGTGGACATTCCAGGCTCCGAGTTTGAGTTCATGAGTTTTGATTTGTTTCTTCTTGAGATTTAAATTCGTTATTTTTAAATATATTTTTCCTGCCTTAAAAAAAATGAGATACCCACCAGCCGCTGGAGATTGGCCAGGGTCATCGGAGACAGGCAATGTTTATGGCACCTATTCTAGTCCCTTCCTCGTTCTTAGGAGGTAAGCACTACATTCATAAAAAGAGCAAAGGCGATAAACTGTCGCCTAAGCCAGTAAGCTTTGAGCAGGAGAGACTCGTTAGCCTTGGCTGGCTACCCACCTAGGAGAAGGAATTCGAACCTCTACTGCTTTGCAGTTGCAGCTATAGGCCTACCCAAACATGGTATAGGCTTCGGGAGTCAGCTCTGAGGAAAAATCTCATTTTTATGAGATGATTCATAGTCGCTTTGCGACTGAAGAAGTTCATGTGTCAACTCTTGAAGAGCTTAGTAGGACTAGGTTGAATTGTACCTGTATCAGCACACGAAACTCGAGCAAGACAGATACAAAGACGGAATGTCAATCTTTTTGTTCTAAGAAACGAAAAGCTACGTTAATTAAGCTGCTCGTATATGTGTGTGTGTGTTTTGTGTATTTGAATGTTGTTCGTACGTGTTTTTATCTTCATTGTGATATTGATAAAGTAGGCCTAGACTATTGGGTGCGCGGAAGAAGTTATCGGAAGGAGGCGAGGTTCATACAAGGAACAGTGGATACAAGACAGAACATGGAAATTGATAGATGAGAGGAAAGAGGCCAAATGTAGACGAGATCAGAAAAATGAAACACAGGATCGCAGCCTAGCGGAAGAAGCCTATAGGGAAGCAGATCTGAAAGTAAAGAGAAGCTGTCGGCAAGATAAACGGGACTGGATTGAGCAGAAGGGACAAGAGGCACAAGCAGCTGCAAGCAGAAATGACACAAAAACCCTCCATCGTATTGTCCGAGATCTCACTGGAGCAAAGAGTGGACATGGGGCACCAATAAAAAACAAGCAAGGCAAAACTTTGTTAACGAAAGAAGAACAAGATGCAAGATGGGTAGAGCACTTTAAAGAGACCCTTAACCAACTGTCGCCAGACCTAACTTACATATTCAAGGACCCCTCTCCAGACAATGATCTCAAGGTCAAGACAGACCCAATAACTGCTGAGGAGGTTACCATGGCCATAGCAGTGCTAAAGAATAACAAATCACCAGGACTAGACATGATATCAGCAGAAATGCTAAAATATGGGGGACAGTGCATTGTTAACAGAATGACTGATCTCTTAAATCTCTGTTGGCGAACTTCAAAAGTCCCAGAGGACTGGCAAAAGGGAGTGATTGTAAAGCTTCCAAAAAAGGGCAACTTGGCAGACTGCAACAACTGGAGGTGCATTACTCTCCTCTCTGTTCCAGGCAAAGTTTTCAGTACTGTTTTGTTGAGACGGCTTCAACAGTCTGTAGATGAAAGGCTCAGAGAAGAACAAGCAGGTTTCCGAAGAGGCAGATCATGTACAGAGCAGATTTTCGTTTTACGAAATATCATAGAACAAAGTCTTGAGTACCAACAACGGCTAACGATCAGTTTTGTGGACTTCAAAAAAGCGTTTGATAGTGTCCACCGAGAATCACTATGGAAAATAGTTAGAGAATACGGTATCCCAGAAAAATTCGTCCAGATCCTACGACACCTTTACAGTCAGTCTAGTTGCTGCATTAAAACAGAAGAGGGAACAACAGAGTTTTTTACAATTGAGACAGGTGTGAGACAGGGGTGCATCTTATCTCCCTTCCTTTTCCTCCTAGCCATCGACTACATAATGAGGAGAGCAATGAACCAGACTGCCTTTGGTATTCCATGGCATGAACAACTCCGATTGACGGACTTGGACTTTGCTGATGATGTTGCACTACTCGGGGCTACAAATAAATGCATTCAAGAAATGACGGAGAGCCTAGACAGAGAGGCACCCAAAATTGGCCTCCGCATAAACTTGGATAAGACTAAAATTATGCGAGTTGGATATAAGGCAAAGGGTGTCCCCGTCAGACTTGGCGAGTCAAAGCTTGAAGAGCTGGACAAGTTCACGTATCTTGGCAGCATCATAACAAATGATGGAGATGCTTACCATGATGTAGCATGTCGAATAGGAAAGGCAGGGAGCATTTTCCAAAGGCTGCAGCCTATTTGGACTAGCCAAGCCATTGGACTCGAGACAAAAATACACCTTCTCAACACAATCGTCATTCCAACTGCTACATATGCATGTGAGGCGTGGAAGTCATCTGTCAAAATTGAGAAAAGACTAAATGTGGCTCAACAGAGATGGCTGAGACGGATTTTGGGAGTCAGTTACACAGACCGGATCTCAAACAAGGAAATCCTATGCCGAACTGGGAGTCGAACACTTGGTGAGGTTGTGACTGAGCGTCGCATGAGGTTTGCGGGACATGTTCTACGTCAAAATGAATTACGCACACCAAGAGTTGCGATAACATGGAAGCCAAAACGAGGAAAGCGCAAACAGGGACGTCCTCGTATTACCTGGCGACACACCTTCATGGAGGACCTCAGAACAGTGGACACCAGGTGGGAGGAGGCTTCAGACATTGCCAGTGACAGATCATTATGGAGACAGCTTGCCGCCCAATGCGCCGAACGGCGCGGGAGGACCTTAGTCTAAGTCTAAGGCCTAGTAATGCTGAGTGGACTATTGAATCCAAACTGAATTTCCATTTGTTTGGAACAATTTGTTTCACCCACTCTTTTCAACATCTTTCTTGAAGAATAATGGAAGATGCTCTCGAGGCAACAGAGGTACGGTAAGCATTGGAGGAAGAAGAATTTCTAATTTGCGCTTTGCGGACGACATAGATGGTCTGTCAGGGACAGATGAAGAACTAGCTGACTTGGTGATCATGACCAATAGCCTATTAGAGGCAAAAAGCTAACAAGTGTCATTAGTTTCCAATATCTTGGAGCTATTGTCTCAGATGAAGGAACCAAACCTGAACTACTGGCCAGAATTGCACAGTCCATACTTGCAAAACTCAAAACAATATGGAAAGACAAAGGCAAAGTCCTCGACACTAAAATGATACTGATGCGCTCCTTGGTTATAGCCACAATGTTTGCGAATCTTGGACACTGACTGCAGAAAGATTCATAATATTGGAATTGAGATGCAACAGAAAGATCCTAGGAATCACATACAAAGATTGCATCACAAAGGAAGAGATTAGAGACAGGATTAGTTCAGCGATCGGACCCCATGATGATCTGCTAATTACTGTCATAAAACATAAACTAAAACCTTCCTTCAGAGAACAGTACCAGGAAAAAGAAAAGAGGCAGACAGAGAAATAAGCGATGGGAAGACAAAATAAAAGAATGGAAAGACATATCACTGAAATGAGATTCTATCAAAGGCAGAAGACAGAGAGGGTCATCAGATCGTGTGTGGTGCCCCAACAGTCCAACAAAGGGATGGGTGAAGACAGATTTACAAGATCTATACCGGTATACAAAGACTTTAGAATCTTCGATCCAAGACTAAGACTGCTTTATTGATCATTATGGAGATTCGTTTTTTGTTTGTTTTTTTACGTGCAGTTTACTCGATCAGCGAAGTATGCTAATGATGTCTTCCTTCATATCTTGAGGCAGAAAGTCGCACATCCTCACGATGACAGGTCCTGAAACTTGTTTCGCCCCTAGCCCCCCCCCCTTTTTCCTAGATCCGCCAGTGATACAGATAAAAGGTAACAGCTAGCACTGCAAGGTTACCTATATGTATGTTGATTGTATTTTCTATACCCCCCCTATATAAAGCGAGAAGAGGTATGGAAATTGGACAAGTACTGGGGAGCCTTACTTTTCTTTCAAGGTCACAATTTGTTCGTTTGCCAGATTAGATTAAAATGAACTTTACATCTATGCTGCTATGCATAGATCTATGTGTCCTTTCATACGAGTTCAGAGATATAGAAATCTCGACACGGAAGCTTTTCGAATAGAACACAACAACCATGATAGAAATCAAGAAGGAGTAAGGAGAGGACCGGTGTGTTTATAATTGTCGACCAAAATGGCTAATGGTATGCCGCGGTCTGGAGCTTTCGATGTTTTTATTCGCCAACAGTGGTGCCCTGTCAGCGTAACTTTAAATGAGGAATCCATCACACTTACACTTACTGAGAATCCAGATCAGGCAACAGCATCGAACGGTTCGGTTGATAACGGCCATGGATTAGCCAACGGAAATGCTGATCTTCCCGAGTCAATCACAGGCCAAAAGCGCTACGTCAAGGTAATAATAAACTCAACTCACGGTATTAGATCTAGACATAGACTAGATCTAGTATTGGATCAGATAGAATTATTGTAATAGATCCTGCACACTTACTATATAGATGAGTAGATCTATATTAGAGAATCTATCGAGGTTTAAGTTTTAAGTTTAGACAGGACGTCACAGGAGGGACAGCCTTAGCAGCGCTTAGCATAAGCTTTAACTTTAGCCTTATTTTTTTTAGGCATTTTACTTTTTAGTTAGGCCTTAGTCAACTTATTGGCTTAAAGGGAAACTCCGATGGTTTTGACAATTTTTGATATAATATGTGTTTTGATTTACATAAAAATGAATATATGATTCTTTTTTTTTTCTTTGCAATAAAATAACTTAGTAATTGATGTTTTTCCTGTGCATCCAAAACAGTCAGACTTTCACCGGGTTTCTATATGACGTCACAAATGTGTTTTAATCTATTGACTTATTGTATAACAGGAGACCATACAGCAAAGTTTACATTCTCGTAAAAGAAATATATGCAGTTAGGTTAGATCTTGTTACAATCTTGTAAGCAAAGAAAAAATGCGTATTAAAAGTAGATTTACATGCTTGACTAACCACGGCAGTGTGTATTTTCTCGCCAGACCACTCAACACACAACAAACACTATCGCTTGGTTGTCTTGTCATGACCGACTACACATAGTCTCGACTAGCCTTACACTGACCAGTTTGTTCGAATCAGTCAGACACACGATCTATTTACTTCTGGGGACAGAGAGAGGCTTAGATGACAATGTTACTCTTTTTCTCGAGTTGATTATCCTAATGCTTTTAGATCTATCTATACATGTATATATATATATATATAACTGTATCATAGCTCTGGACTAGGCCGTCACTAAGCCTAACAGCTACTGTAAGAATGAAGCGATACGATTGGTCAAATCGAGTTTCTCTTTCAGTATTGTTGAGGGAAGTGATGTATGAACTAGCTTAAAACAAAATCTCATAGAACCCCGTTTTTTTGAGATGTCAAGAATTTACTGACTAATTTATTTAATATAAATGTTTCTAAGCATATAAAAAATGGTAAAATGTTTACTATTACAACTTTTTACGCAGAATTTAAATATATGTCAATAGCTCAAATTTGAAAAACCATTGGAGTTTCCCTTTAACTTAGTAGGCCTCAAACTACTCATAGGCCCTTACATAATAATGATATAATCATATTCATTGTCCATATTAGTCCATATAGTTGATATATCATAAAGATCTAGATCTACTTACAAATTTCAAATTGTGGCACCCAATTTAAAATGCCTATTAAAGGATGCTCATGCTTTGGAGGTCCCCTCTAGAGGCCTAGCCCTAGCTCTACCTCTTCTATTTTGTTTTAACAATAAATGAATAACAACTAGATGTATTACTAATATTACTATAACTATATATATAAATCTATATCTATTAATTTTAGAATTAAATACCAAAATGTGAATTGTAATACAAAAATTTGTTATAGATCTTCAACATCACGAACATGCATAGGAAGCAACTCAAATGCAAAAGGTGCCTGTGGGTTATTCAAAATTGTGCCAGTCTAGTAAAATTATGTTTAAAACCCTTTTTAAATTCTACAGATTTATAAAAAAAACACAATCAAGAATTAGATCTACTTCAATCACATCATATCAACAAATCATTAATACAAAAAAAAAAAAAAAGACTTAACAGTCTCTCATGTCCTCAGTTGGTTAATTAAGGGTTGTGAAAATTTATGCTGTAAAAGTTTGAGAAACATTGCTCTGAGTCTATAGTCTCTAGAGTTTAAAGTAAGTCTGTCAGAATCTAGTAACTTACTATCAAGACCTAGTAGTCTAGATCACTTTATGCCACTATAGATTCTTGATAATAATGTAATTGTTCTTAAGGACTGTAGTTTAAAGACTGTATTAAGAAGATCTGGATTCTATGCTGTCCCAAAATAAAAGATTAATAAATACAGAAAGTAGGTAAAAACTAATAGCGTAACAAGGCGTACTTAAGAAAATGTTGGAAAAAAATACAAAATTTTTGATTTATTAAGTAAATAATTATAGGTCTTAGAAAAGTGCTGTATTAGTAATGATTTAATAAATATTTTTAAAAAATTGTTATTTGACATTTAAAACATTTATATCTAGCGTGAGTATGTCAATTAGCAATGTATTTCAAAGTTGATGCTCAAGATACTTTTTAATACTAAAATGCATTAGTTTCTGTTCAATGATATTATCTAGTAATTAACAAGTATATAATATAATAATACTATATATACCCTTTTTAAAATTTTAAAACAGGTTATCAAAGAAGATCAGCATGGCCTTGGTATCAGTATTAAAGGTGGAAAAGAAAATAGGATGCCTATCCTCATTTCTAAAATATTTAAAAATATGGCAGCAGACAAAACGGAGAAGCTATATGTGGGAGATGCAATACTGTCTGTTAATGGGGAAGACTTGAGAGATGCTACTCATGATGATGCTGTGAAAGCTCTCAAGAAAGCTGGAAAAATTGTTGAAATGGAAGGTTAGCAACTACTAGCAAAATTTACATCAGAACATTTTGTACTAAAGAAGTTTTATTATAAACAAATGCTAGTGTATTTATATTATGAAATATATACAAATTAGTCCCTAAAAAATATGTTTCAGCTCACAGATAACATGGAGCTGGCCAATGTATATAATTCTTTGGGCATTTAGTGTCTGGTGTCAACTATCATGAGATCTTATGTGGACATGTTTCAATAATTACATATTAGTGTCACTGACTAATATGACAATAAGTTGGACTTCACAATATTATAATTCAACTTCTATACACATATAAATATTTTTTTTTTCACAAAATTATAATTCAACTTCTATACACATATAAAAATATTTTTTTTCACAAAATTTACCTTGACAAGTAGATGACTTCAATTAGATTTTTTTTCTTAATTGTAAAATACCTTAATCTACTATTTACATCTAAAATATGTTCTTAATTATAACAATAAATTGTATATCATTTATTTTTATTGAACTTTTCATGACGGCTCAGTGTGTAGTAAAATATATTTTTTTATTATTGCAATTAAAGTATGTTTTTTTTATTACTAGACTTTATCTGATTAGTTTTGCTTTCTTTTCAGTGAAATACTTACGAGAAGTTACACCTTACTTTAGAAAGTCTTCTCCTTTGAATGAGCTGGGCTGGGGCACACAAGACTCTGTTCAGAAAGATGGTACATCCAAGTCCAGTTGGTCAGAAACCAAGACCTTGCCATTGAAGATGTGCTATTTATGCCGCAATTTAACTGTACCAGATTCAGAAAAGAGGACACTGGAATTACATTCACCTGATGGCAAAGGAGTCTGCACTCTACGATTTCCAGATCCAGCGACAGCATCTGACTGGTTTAATGCTATTCATTCTAATGTCATGATGCTTACAAAACAAGCCATAGAAGATGCTAATGAGATGTTGAGGACGGCACCTAATCAGCATGAAATTAGACATATGGGATGGTTATCAGAACAAGTAATTACTACTGTGAACTATTTATAGATTAGAAAACTCACTTTCTTTAGATTTTGATTGTTTTTGTTTTTTTATTAGATTAGCAGACAAATTACCATACAGTTTCTTTCTTTACCTTTGCTTTTTTTGTTATGAAAAACCTAGATTTCACAAATGAGCTCAAATTTTGGTCACTATTAATTTAATTTTTTTTTAAAAGTCCATACAAATTTTTAGTTTATATGCAGGGCATGCAGATTTTTTCCCCTGGGTAATACTTTCAAACAATAACAGTTTTACTTTTAAAATGCTACTATGTACTTTAACAAAAGTTAACAGCTTTTACATGAAAAAAATGGATTTAAAATTCGTTACTCCAATAGATCCAACATTTACTTTCAAATGTATAATCTACATATTATAAAGATCCTCTTCTCATGTAGATTTTTTTTATTTTTTAATAATAAGAACTAACAATAATAAGAAAAACAACTTTGTAATAAAGGTAGAAGTCATGCCAAAGTATTTATATACCTGATAACTTATTTACTTTAGCCTCTCATTGAAGGTCAAGATTATTGTTTTTAGGCGTTTGATTGCTAATGGTAGTGACATTAATTTGTAAAACATTAGATAAAAAATAATATTTTTTTTTTTTAGATTAAGATAATTTTGTTCAAAGAAATTGGGTATAAATAATTAACGTCAAGCATTTTCCTGATTTCAAAATCTAGGGTCTTGAAGTGGTGGGGTATTTCTGGTTTTGAAAAGTTTCCTGAAATTACCTTGACTTGCCAGTGACACATTCAAAGATTATTTTTATAATACCTATTGTTGATATACGTTTTATCCTATTAGCTTACAGGTGAACAAGGTTCTACTATATGGAAGCCAGTGTTTATGGCTTTAACAGACAAAGATATCTTACTCTACGATACAGCACCCTTCAGCAAAGAGGAGTGGGCTACACCATTTCAGTCACATCCATTATTAGCCACAAGGTATTCTGTCCTTCAAGATCTTTTGCATTGTTGGCAGGCCAAAGCTGTGCTGTTTAATAGAGGGAAATGAATTATTTGATAACAATGGGCCCTCTGCCAAATCACTAACAATATTAATTTATGTTTTGTCATTACTTGATCTATTTTTAATGTTTTTTTTTTTTTTTTCATTTTATAAGGCTGGTCCACTGTGGGAAACAGAGCAGTCAGATGACAGGTGCTGATGTCATGTCCTTTGGTACTCGATCAGGATCCCGCAATGGTGTAGAAGTTCACATTTTTCGAGTAGAAACACAGAGAGATCTTGCCTTCTGGTCACGTGCCTTAGTGCAAGGATCACATGGGGCGGCCATAATAACAAAACAAGTTTCTTGTTGTAAGTTATGAAACCAACTAGTTCAGAATCAGTCCTTTGTGTATTTGTGACTAGTCCTGACATTTTGGAACCAGTCCTTTGTGTATTTGTGTGACTAGTCCTGACATTTTGGAACCAGTCCTTTGTGTATTTGTGACTAGTCCTGACATTTTGGAACCAGTCCTTTGTGTATTTGTGTGACTAGTCCTGACATTTTGGAACCAGTCCTTTAGTTAAGTAGGTCACAGTGAAGAGAAAGTTTAATTTTCTACATAATATCTCTAATGATTAAAATAATTAAAGAACAAAGGATTAAACATGTCTGAGTTTAAAAAAAAATTATATACATTCAGTGAATTGCAAAAACTCAGTTTTGTTTTGCTTATTTCTCTAGGCTTATTTTCCAATGGACCAAAGACTATTTCAAAATGTTCAGTTTAGTGTAAACAAAAATTGTATGGATAAATATACATTTTGTTTTATAAGAGAACAAATATTTCTTTGCCATAGTTTTAATTTGATTTAAGGTACCAGTTTGAACAAATTTTGTATAAACTTTTTCTTTAATATTTTGTAGCGATATTATTATTATTATTCTTTTCATTAATGGAAACGTATAAATAAAAAAAAATACCAAATTTTTTTTTTAACTTAAGCTGCTGTATGGAAAAACAAGAAGGCTAAATTAACAGTGCACTATGAAGATGGTTTTACATTACGAGAAGATGCCGAAGGTGCTGAGAGACCTGGAGAAATCTTATGGTCTTATCCTTTTGAAAACTTAAGAATGTCCTCTGATGATGGTCATAGATTATTGTGGTTAGATTTTGCTGATATTGGTGAACAGGTAGGCATCTCTATGACCTTTTGCAACATTCTTTGTCATAATTTGAATAACAGATTGAATGTAATCATAGTTTAGATTTCTAATTTAATATGCAGATATGTAACTTCTGTTTGTCAAAAACAAAATTGCAATAAATACCAAATTTTTAGTCTAAATATGTAATGATATTTAATTTTGAATTATTGACAACTTTAATGGGATAGTTCTTTATTATTAATTTGAATCAGATTTTTGAAAAAGTTTAACTTTTGGACTCCATAGCTTGAGAAGCAGTGGAATTTTTGTTTCATATTTGTTTCAATACAATAGCACCATTCTGTGTCATCAAACACAAATTCCTCTCTCACAAGTGAATCAAAATTGATTACTTCTGATTGAATACAATTGCAATGACATTTTTATCAATCACACTCACAATACTAGAAATTGAGTAATAAATACAGTCCATTGCTATCACAACTTTTTGATGCAGTAATTCTACCAAGATGTAATCTTAACACGGACATGTATATTTTCATGGTCAAAAGTAAAGGCACATGCTGTTTGTGCAACTACTATGAAATAACCAAAGTTTTAGCGCTGTTTACTAATGATAATAGCTGAAAAAGTAATAATTAGTTCTTGAGTTTAAGAAATAAACATAGAATTGAGTCCTAATTCTTGCAAGGACTGAAAATTAGGTAAGTTAAGTTGTGAACAGTGTTCATTTTATTACATTGATAGATATGGTTAATAATAAAAATGCATGAGAAAACTCATTTTTAACTTAGAAACTTTCTTTCTTGCCAGGCTGTTGATTAGTTCTTAGTATTAGCAAATTTTTTTAAAGGAGTTAGTACTATTCGTTCTAGTCAGATGTTTTCTGATATAATATTTGAAATGCATACCTATATTAATTTAGGTCATATACACATTTAAAAATAAACCATGCTTAAAAATGATATAATTAAGATTAATTAATAAAAAAAAAATTTTATTCATGTTTAAAAATTGATTTTATTTTAAAATTGGATATGCTTTGAATATCAAATATGTATGTAACTCCAACCTACTCAGACAGCCATTAAACAGTGTGAACAGTAGAGACTCAAGATCAAAGATCGTATTAGTGACCTTTTAAAGTTTGTTATCATTATCATCAAACTTCATTTGTGTGAGGGCCCAAGAGGCTCAAATCTTTTTTTTTTTTTTTTTTTTGTAAAAGCCCTGGACAGAACCCTGCTGTTGTGAGTAAAGAACTTGTGGTTTCCCAGACTTTCCAGATTGAAGTCAGCAAGTCTGGGGAAGTCAAAAATGATATGAGCGTGCCGTAGTATGATTGTCTTGTATAGTGTCAATGTGAGACCATGATGACAGTGTCAATATTATGGTCCAAAGTTTTACAGCTTTGAGTCAGTGACCAAGACAATCTGTGTTGCCCTTACATGTCTTTTGCCAAAATCGAAACTGCAAAAAAAAAGTTCAGCAGGTTTTTAGAGCAACACTAACATATAAAATGAGATGACAGTAAAACACTGCAGTACTATTTCTATCATTGAAGCAGATTGCATGACTGTTGAGTTGTCCTTCAATTGCATTATTGTTGGGTGGTTCCGCTGTATAAACTTTAATTGTGAAATCAGTTCAAATTTAACAGTTAAACAAATAGAATTGTTATCTCTTTATTATATTCCCCAGGAGTTGGATCTGAATACTTGCCCAAAGCCTATAGTGTTTGTGATTCATACCTTTTTATCAGCCAAAGTAAGTCGTATGGGACTTATAGCTTGATGATATTGTCAGCTGGAACCATTGATGTAAAAGGAACTATTTTTCTAGATTTGATACATTGTTGATATTAGACAACGGCTGAGTGTTGATAGTGTTGGTTGTACCACACCCCAAATGTATTGAACGAAATATGTTCTTTTAAATCTTTTTCTTTTAATTACTGTTTTTAGAAGAGGATATGACACACAGTCTTTTGGGACAACAGCCAAAAATTTCTGAACGGAACATTTAATCAAGTCTATGCCATTTTCAAAGTTAATACATTTCTGTAACAGAAATTTAAAAAAAAATCTATGCCATTTTTAAAGTTCACAAGTTTTAAAAAACCAACAACTGGTTAACTGATTGAATTTTAATGTCAAATTTATTCCTTTGATTTCTTAGGTTTCTACTGTGTTTTGTTCTGTACTTAGTAGAAACTTGAGATATATATATATATATATTTGTGTATGCTACGGGTGAATAGTTGATATTGTAAATAAAAGATAACCCCAAGATGAACCAGAAGGTTAGATTCAGTTAATTTCTGAAATGTTAATGCTGAGATATTAAGACATCTGTTAATGTATAGCAAGCTTTCTTGTGAATTTTTAAAGAAGTATTCATTGTATTAGTCTCTTGCTCTGATAGTAAGAATAAAAATTGTTTACTGTAATCATGAAGTGATACATTTGTTTTGAACAAACTATTTATTTCTCCTTAATGTCACATTTTGCTTGCTTTGCATATCTTACAAGGTTATGAGAAAATAAGGTTGTTAGTTTCATTTTCTTCCCAAAACTCTTTAAAATGTTTTTACATATTTTACATTTAAATTATGTTTACAGCTTAAAGGTTTCTTTTTTTTGAGGCCTAGAGTATAAAAAAAAAATGTTTGGTTGTGTATGTGTTTTTTTTTTATTGCAAATAATGAGTTTGTTATACCTACAAACTCAAAGCTGTTGGTGGGGCAGAGGAGGTTGCTTTTTGAAAAAAATCATTTGTTTGTTACATGTGTTTCTTAACAATTAACTAATTACAACATACTTTGACTAATTGTTATACAATTTTATTTACAATAGTTAAAAGATAATTTTTGTTTTGTTGGCTTTGACCTTTGATATGTTACTTTTAGATAAAAAGAGCTAAAAAAGTTAGTTGCAACAAATGTGAACGAATGAATGAGTACATTTTTATATAAAATTCTAATATATATATATAAAAAAGTGAAGCTGCATTCCTAAAAAACTGCATAATATGAGAATAGGAACTATCCATTGCATTCATGCTGCTGACAGAGTGTACAGATACTTGAGTAGTGTATACAAATCTTATTTTTCTTTTCTGTTCATAGCTCTTTCATCAAAACACAAAACAAAATGTGGCCTTTAATATCTGTTCTTTTTTATTTTTTTATTTATTCACTTTGATGTTTCAATGTTGTGATTTGAAAATACATGAGCTTATTATATGAGTTTTTTTGTTTGTTTGTTGTTGTTTTAGTTTCAAAGTGTTGATTGCACAGCTTTGTATTCTACACATTTTTTTTTTTCACTATTTGATAATGAGCGTGGGTCATTTTGTGAATCTTTTTTTTTTGTTAAGAACTTTTTGTTTTTTTTAAACCTTCATTATTATCTTTAAAAACAAATAGAAAATTAGATTCAAAATTATTTAATTTATTTGATCTGTATAATGTTAATGAATTTATGTATACTATATTTGCAAATGTATTTTTTTAAAGCATCCCATTTGATGATTGTTGGAAATTGCAGAAGTAAATCCATTTTAGTAGCACCCTAAGGTAGAGGTTCTCATTATGACCCCAGGATCTCTTTATACAGTTAAAACATGCCCACAAACCCCTAAGTGAAAACACTACATAAATGCTTAGTACATAAGTAAAAAAAAAAAGCAATTAAAAAAAAAATATTTTGTTGAAGTGCTTATTGAAATTATAATTTTTTAAAAAATAAAATTGTAAAAAAAAAATTATGACCCAGATGATATTGATGAGATTTTATGAAGTATTTATGTCTGGCTTAATATTTGTATGTAGCAACTGCAAATTTACACGAGCACAAATTTCTAGTCAGTTTCTTTTATTTGTGATGAGGTTCATATCAGCACAGAATCCATGTTCTGACAAATAGGAAGAAGGGAAAGCAGTCAACAACTTCTATGCAATGACCCATAATGCAGGATATAAAATTGGAATGTTTTTGTAACCAGAGTTTAAGGTATCCTGGTTCAAAGATTGGTTTGAATTCCTCCCTTGTTTATATTTCAATCAGCTGCTCCTGTATTCATATGGATTCATGTGTGATTGGGATGTAAGTCCATGATCAAAAGGGCTCAACACCCAGTTGGGAATATCCAAGTGAAGAATGTCTTCAAATCTTTGGTTGAGTTGTATGTAACAGACATGTAAAACAATAGTGAGGGGCCAGTTGATATTAAAATTATTATCTCTAATGAACTGGGTGTTAGTTAAGAATTCTTCTAATTGTGTACAATTTTCATCTTTTTCTGTGCGCCCCCCCCCCCCCCCCCCCCCCCAAATTCAGTTTGAGAACCACTGCCCTAAGGGAAAAGCTGCTAAATGGTTTAACTCTTGTCTGTATGTCACTGTTAGATCTATTGAACTATTGAAAATGTTTATTTCACCATTATCTTCTTAGGTGTAGCTGCTACTTCTGGTCTTTGGAAAGTTTTACAGTGTATGTTGTACCGAATGTACATACTTTTAAACCATTTGTTAAAAATATCTTGAAAAGAGCAGTCTGTGTTTATTTAAAAACAAAATATGTCTCTTTATTGTCTTCAAAATAGTTTAAAAGCTATTTGTGTCCTTCAAAACAGTAATTTTTTGTTTTTAAAATTTAGGGAAAGCATATTTTATAAACAAACTTACAAACCATTTTGAAAAAAAAAAAAAAAAAAAAAAAAAAAGGCAGTTTTACGTTGTATAAATGAAATAAGAATATTCACTACTGGTATTGCCCAAAATGGTGGTGTTTTTAGTCTTCCGAAGGCATGTACTTTTGTTTTGAGAATTAAGCAAGCATTTTATATTTCCAAACGATATAAAAAGACAATTGTTTTAATTCAATATATGTATATGATTTAGAGCAGGGTTTCCCAAACTGTGTTCCTCAGAACCCTTGTGTTCCACAAGGCATGAATGGATGTTCCACCAACTACTAGAATAATTAACTAGCAGGTAACCAGGTGAAAGAATCTCTCTAAGAAATAAACTAAATGCTCAGAATGGGCCAAGTGTTCCATTAAGGAAAATGTTTTGGAAACTATGAACTTGGAGCATTTGTAACTTCATGATTACTGAAGAAGTCAACTAAGATCCTAATTGTTTGTCTAGAAATTTTTTGAATGATGATAATGTTTACTAATTTGAGATCACTGTTGTGAATGTGATAGATAAAAGTGTGTATGTGTGTGGGCAGGCAATGTAGGACTTAAACTTTGTTTTAATGTACATTTACTTATGATTGAATTTTGTTTTTCAAGTAATACCTTTTATGTTCAACATGATGATCTAACTAGTAGAGTGCTTGCCCTTTGTACCATTTTTCAGGATTAAAACTAGGCTGGAAACAGGGATATCTTTTCTGGAGAATGTTCCTACCTAGCATCAAAAGGTACTTGACATTGTAAGAAGTGACTGTTGGTTGTGCTGGCTACACACCATTTAATAACAATTGTTCTATCAAACTAATGAATTATGTATAATAAGTTTTTTCTCCAAGAGAAAAGTACTATATTTATAAACAACTATTTTGCTTTCCAAATTTTCTTTCTATATCCTGCCAATGAATTGGCATCCATATCATTTTGCCTATTTCTATCATATAGTTGTACCATGTGTACACTCTCCCCTACATATTGTCCCCTATAGAAGCCATGAGTTTTCTTCCAGAAGCACTAGGGATAATGACATCTCAAGTGTATTCGTGTTGGTGATCCAGTCTACGCTATTTTTGTATCCATTGACCTCTTGCCATGAGTTGTGTATGCTCTCTTTCATGGCATGAATTTTCTTTGCTCCTTACCTGTCTTCCTGTATGTGTTAAATAACAACCAGGGCTCATGGTAACAGTTTTACCTCAGCTTTTTACATTTCTAGGTTTTTCTTCAATCCATTTTTTGTTCTGATGTTAATACCGAGTTAAATCCCCTGAGCATTATAAATCTTTACCCTACTCCATTATGTTTTGGACTTTCTCTTACAGCTTGTGTAGAGCTAAAGACATGATAGGCGTTATCATTCACTTGAATTCTACATGATCTATTTTGTTATCAGGTTGTTGTGCACTATATTAACTGTCATTTAAGTTTGACTTTCTATGTTGGGAGAGACTTCTTTAAATATATCTTTTTTTTCCTCAAAGTGAATCTCAAAACTGTTTAGTGCTATTATAAATTTTATTCTTTGAAATTATTTTTTTTACGTAACAAAAATTACATTTACACCCTATAGCTTTACAAATAGTAACTCTTCAAATAGGCTATGCCTATCTTTGTTGCCATTATTGTATTGAACATGTTTTATTCTTTAAAAAAAAAATCCAGCTTACTGACTCCTTGTTTTGACTAGCATCTGTAAAGTGTAAGCAATGATTCTAGAGAAGGATAGACTTATTGACTTTGTTACTAAATACATGTACCTAGTCACACAGTTATCTGCATTTGTATATGCTAACAACCCAGTGTTGTATTCTTTCACCATTGATATGAATCTGTGTCCAATTATGCTTATAGAATTCAGTCATGCATGCCATGATTTTCAAATGTATTTAGGTTGATAAGTAAAATTAATTTCTCTACAACAATTTTTTTTTTCACTCAGTGATGTGTGTGATTCTATGTTAATTAAATACCTCTACATTTCATAGTTCAATCTACATTGGACACAGTGCTGCCCAGGTACAAGAAATGGCCAAACACATATAAGATTTGTGGGGCTGAGTTAGTACATATTAGGGGCTTCTGGAGTATGACCTATTTTTTTTAACACTATAAGGTGCACCCAAGAAGAAATCCACATAATAGAAGCTCAATAAAAATTCTCTTTTAATGTTAATCTAATAAAATAAGGCATATACACCCTCTAAGTCCCATCTTTAAAAATGTATATATATATTTTTTTTTTTTAAACAGGAACTTAATTGTGCAGTGCTAAGCTGCAACATCATATGATCAACATTTACTAATTTGTAAATAACAATTGTTAGAAACATTATCATAAATATCACAGTATTGAGTAACTGACAAAGAAAACTATGATGTAGGCGAATTACCATCAAATACCTGCACATTTATTCTTTATAGAATTTTTTTTTAATAATGTTATTTTTTAGCTTGAATAATTTAGATTAAGAGAAAAACAAATTGAGCATGTGAATCATTAGTTCAAGTATAAATCATTTAAGTAAGATTATATTTTAAGAAATATGTGTGTTAAACTGTGTTTCACAGAAATCTCAACAATCCTTGTTCAAACATTCACACCATACAAAGAAGAAAACCAAGACTGCATCATGTTAACATCAATTTTATACATTTCTAACAGTAACCCAGTGTAGATGTACATACAATATTTTCCATGACACAAAGACAATGTGAGAAAAAGACAGCATAAATAGAGACAATAAACAATATTGAATGATTGCATTAGATTAGATTAGATCCACCTAAAACATGACAGATCCATAAGAGCAGAAAGAAAACACAAGACCAAGCTCTTGTTTCTTTTTACCCTATGGAACATTTCAATAAGATTGTAAACTATTATTTTTTTCCATCATAATATCTAAAAGCTTTTAAAAAAAAAAATGTTCATAATATCACTTAATTGCAAGGAAATTGTTTCTACTAAATAATGAACATACTCATATAGTTTGGACATTAGTTCACACATGTAAAAGGAAAGAGGAACAAATATTTCACCAGATTCAGATTGGGAACAGTATTTCACTTTTCAACATATTTTTTTCTGGTTATAATAAAAAAAAAAAAGACAAGTGTAAATAAATCCTTTATGAGATCACAGTATTCCAAGGAAACATTTACACTTGGTTCTAATAAGCCTACATGTTTTCTATCTGCTAAGCAGGATGTTACAATAAAAAGTCACTTTGCTAATCTCTTCCTTTACTTGGTAACCTGATGAATGGCATGAGCCAAGTAGTCTACATTGTTGGAAGATACACCAGCCACAGATATCCTGCCGTCCTTTGTCAGGAAAATGGAGAATTCTTTTGTCAAGCGCTCAACCTAGATGATAAATGTTTACTTTTACTGTGATGATTTTTAAACATTTGCTTAAATGCAACAAATTAAAAAAAAAAACACATGCTGCACCTGACTTGCTTGTGTGGCTCAAGACTCTGAGCCCACTGAACAAGTTTCTACTAACAAGTAAAGGAATGAAGGCTCCTCTGAATCATAAAACTTGGGAACAGATGGAGCTTGCTAGCTTGGAAAGGCGATTGAACTAGAAAAGGTCAGTTTTGAGATCTAGGTATTAATCCCAGAAAGGAAACCCTAAAATAATACAGGAGGCACACATTTCAAGGTTTGGTTTGCATTAAGTTTAAAAGTAAAGTTCCCCTTTCAGACCTTGTGATCTATAGGTCAGATATGGCCGATGTTTAACAAGGGTGTCATGTGGCCAGCACAACAACCAACACCTTTTATTTTCCCCAACTAGTGTCACATACCCATTAGAGCTGGGCAGACCGGGAGGCACCCAAAGATCACGAAATTAAAAATCCCAGTCTTCACCAGGATTTGAACCCAGGACCCTGGTACAAAAGCAAAACACTTTACCGCTCAGCCACCATACCTCCTTTGCATTTAATAGGGACAGCACAAATTGCCTCAGTCAGTGGAAGAGATCCTCTGGTTTAACTGATAGAAAGTAAAGTACCCCTTTCAGACTAGCAAATTATACGGCAGATGATGTAAAGGTTTCTATGGTTGATGGTTAACAATGGTGTCCAATTGCACAATTACCAACTGCCTTTACTTTCCTCAAATAATGTCAGTTACCATAAGAGTTGGGGAGACTCAGGAGCGTCTTACAAATCTCGATATTGAAAAACCCAGTCTTCACTGATATTTGAACCAAAGAACCCTAGGTTGGGAAGCCAAGCACTTATCCACTCAGCCACCCAACCCCAATACTATAATACATTTTTAAAGAGTTGATTAGCTTTTGTACATGCATATCTACTAAATTAATTTTAATGAATTATTTTAAAGTTTTTAAAGTTATTATTGTGATGGCATTCATCTAATCATTTGTAAAAAAGAATAACAAATTTGTTTCTAGCCGGTCTTTTTTTTTTTGTAAATCAATCTTAAACCCCATTAATATGTTCAGTAAGTAGATCAAAGCTTAATAACATTCAATACCTGATCTGGTTTAAGTCCAGTGAAGCAAAACATGCCAATTTGATCAGTAATGTGTTGCCAGTTACGACTTGATCCTTCTTTCTTTAGACCATCTCTGAGACGTTGCCTCATTGTAATGATTCTATCTGCCATTCCTTTAACCTCTTTCAACCTGTCCGTACAAAATATCATATATTTAAATGTAAAATTCTTGTCAAGCTAATTTAACAAACGAGTACGCAATGACCAAATAAAAACTAAAGGACTGACCATTGAGCATTGAGCTCTGGAGTGTTAAGAATCTTGGCAGCTATTCTAGCTCCATGTACAGGGGGATTGGAGTACAAGGGTCGAATGATAATCTTAACTTGTGACATCACCCTTTCAGCTTCCTCAGCACTAGAGCAAATTATAGAGAAGGCTCCAACTCTTTCACCTTGAATTAAATATAATAAGTATGAATTGTCATTCTATCATTACATCTAATTTCTTTATAAAGATGTATAGTTCATCTGCTTCTATGGAAAACATTTACACCAACAATTCACTTTCCCTTTCCCAATAAAAGTTTTAAAAGAAAAAAAAAGGAATTTAACTGGTGCTTTACAATATCCCAGAGTCAAAATTCTCTACCTCTATAATATCTATTATAAAAATTAATGCAACATTTTTAATTAAACAAAATTGTGTCAGTGCTAAGAATAGCTTTACCATAAAGTCCCATGTTTTTGGAGAAAGACTGGCTTAGGGCAATCTGATGGCCATCATTAATGAAAGTACGAACTGCAAAAGCATCAGTGTCTGTGCTTCCACTAGCAAAACCTTGATAGGCCATGTCAAAATATGGATAGAGTTTCCTTTGCTTAATAACTTGACTCAGCTCTTTCCATTGCTCAGGCTGAGGACACAAATAGTAAAAACTCACTATCGTGTTAGAAATGGAAGTGAAGAGGTCTAAAGAAATCACTAATCTTTTAGCTTCTTTAGCACTTTGTCAGTCTTTTATCTTTATGCTAGTCAATGTTTATATTTTAGACTAAAATTTTTCTAAACAAGGCAAGTGTGGGTGCTCATCAAAGGGAAGGAGAATTGAATAGCATCTTAGAGAAAGCAGTGAAAACAGCCTAGAAGGCACCCTCTTGGGGCTTCCATGTGGTGCAGGCTACACAGGCCTGTTCATATTTTGCATGGTTCAGGCCAAACTTCAACTTGTAATGCCCCCACTGCAAGGAGGATGACAAAATCATGTCTCAACTCTTTTTTTACTGTCCAAGTATTGTTGAATTATGTTTCCACAAGTCTGGGAAGCCAAATGAATGGTGACATACATATATTGCAGAAAACTGCAGGGCTTTTGGAAGAGCCTCTCAAACAGCCTCTCAAACACTCACTGGCATGGTGTTTGATAATGATGGTTAGTTGTAGAGCAGGGATGAAACTTTGTACTTACAGAGCATAAAGAAAAGTTGTCAACCCAAACCAAAGTTTTAATGGGAATAAGCGCCTAGGAACTAATTGTAAAAGGATTTCATTACTACAAAATGCTGTTGAAAGAGTGAATTAGCTGAATAGAAGAGTGTGTATGGAGAATACCAAAAAAAAATTTAACTAGTAAATGCTGGACTCTAACCTTGGGGTCAACACCAGTAGGATTATGGGCACAGGCATGGAGCAAAATCACATCACCTTCAGGAATTTTCTGCAACACAAAAATTTCATTATCAACATCACTATGGAACAGTGTTTTACTATTCCTATTTTATTAATAGCAAGACCTAAACAAAAAACTATTGGTACCAAATAAATGTTTACCTTAATATCTTCAATGGCACCTTTAAAATCAAAGCCACAAGTGCTAGGATCATAGTATTTGTAGGAGTTGACATTTAAACCAGCATGCCTAAGGGAAAAAAGCCCATGCTTTAATTCAATGCTGCTAACATTTACATCACAAAATATATCTTTATTTTGTTCAATAAAAAAGTAAACATTTACTTGAGAATAGGAGTGTGATTGCCCCATGATGGTGTAGGTAACCAAAATGTCTTACTTTTTGTATACCACTTGGCCTGGTAAACAGAACAAAAAAAAAGCAAAACATAAATAGATAGATATATACATTTTTCTTTTGAAATATTTTTTTTTTAAATAATGACAGAAAAAAAAAGTAAGAAGTTATGAATATAGTCAAGTTAACATACAAAAAAATTAGCTCCAACACGCAATGCACCAGTTCCAGAAATAGCTTGTGTGGTAACATTCTGTAAAAAAAAATAAAAAATTCTCCTAGATAAGGCACAGTCTTTAGACACAGTCATTACATTTTAGTTGAACACTAATTACTTAAGTTTAGTTCATGCATGACATTAAACGAAATTAAATTATAGACAAATGTGTAGAACAACAATGTTGTTGTTTTTTTCTATTACATTAGTGTCAGACATGCATGGAGATACAGTAAATGGTGTTACATTAAGAGATGTCACTGACCAATTTCTCTTTAATGACTGATGAATCAGATCCTAAAGCTAACTTAATGGCAGCATTGTAAAAATCTGGAACTCCAATAATTCCTGCATATTCTTTGTCAAGTCCAGCTTTAAGAATTTCATCTTCTGCCTGGAAAAAAAAAATTATTCTCATTAGGCTACTTTAAATGTTAAAGGTATAAAATTGTAAGAATTATTTTGAGATGAATCAAGAGTACAAACTTGAGTCTAATGGTTGGTAAAATACTATACTATACTACTATACTAAATACTAAAATGAAAAAGGAAAACAAATTTTCTTTTTCAAATAAAAAACAAAACGCTACTATAGTTTTTTTTAAAGTGAATACAAACTTTCTTCACAGATGGCAAAACATAGGGCTTTCCTGCATCATCTCTGTATGCTCCAACACCAAGATTCATCTTTTTAGGGTTGGTATCTTTTTTGAATGCCTCTGTAACACCAAGAATGGCATCAGGAGGGCCCATTTCCACATTGCTCCAAATTGCACTAAAACATAAATAAGTTATTAATTAAGTATATCTATTTCTTTGTTTACAGTTGTATAGAGGTGTGTCAAAGTTTAATCAAATTATTTAGTGCTGGTACTGCACAACAATTATCCAACTTATTTTTTTTTGTAAATCTATACATCTTTTTTCTATACAAGCATGACTCTCTTGTAGCTACTTTTGTAAACCTATACACATCATCTTTTATAGGTGTCAAGTTTTAAAAACTTTATCTAGCGTCCCAATGCATTATCCTGCTGTAGGACTTAATTAATGTAGACACATAGTGCTGCGGTAGGAGCTATTGAGTTTATTTGATAAAAAAAATATGTGAAAAATGCTGCAAAAATCTTCATATTTTTTCTTATTGAAGAACTACATTATAATTTCCTTTCAATAATTCTCAAACTCACTTGAAGACACGCCCTGCACTAATACATCTTTTATTTTGTGAAGTAAAGCACAATGGTGTCATCAGATTGCATGGAACTCTAAGCCCACAGAAGTGAATAGTACTGACAAGCTAAATAGATTTCATTGTGGACTGGTGCTATTAATTATATAGAATTACAGATCTAGTTAAGACAGTTATTATAACAGAGGATGTCTTGATCATGTTGTGATGTATGATGCATTATAAGAAAACAACATTGACATCATTGATCTTGGGGTAATTCTAATTGGAAATCCCTACAATCCATTATTTTCTCTATGTTCCTATATTTATATAGTATAGATCATATTTGGCGCTCCATGTTCAGAATATTGCATCTAGATTCTAGAATGACTAGGTCTAGATCAGGGGTTCTCAACCTGTGGGTCGCGACACCCTAGCTGGTCGATTGGCGAATTACCAGGGGTCGCCTAAGACCATCAGAAAAATGTATTTTTCTTGTAGAAAAAAAAAGACATTGTACACATTTTTTAAAAAAGTTATTTACTTAAAAAAAAACACTATAATTGTAATTCAAGGATAGATGTTGAGAAACAACTTAATCTAGATCATTATAATGTCGCAGCATAAAAATGGTGTAATAATTTGTTTTCAATTATTTATAGGGTGAAAAATTACGAGAAGCATATTAGTTTATAATTAGCAATACACCATCATGTTGTTGAAGGAAATATTTTCATTATGGAACAAACCATGAAAATAGACCTCGAACAAAAGAACGTTAAGAAAAGAAAATATATGGATGATTTCTTATTATATTGTTTTACTTCAATACTTAAAGCTGGCATTGAAAAAACTTAACGCATCATTTGTACAGAAGTTCTCTTTTCAGTGTCAATAAGGCAATACAAACTGAAACATCATTGTGTTAACAAACATCCCAGCTTTGCCTATAAGGACATACAGTAGTATAGTTGTAAAGATGACAAGAAAGCCAGGGTATAGAAATGATGGCGATTTTAAAGATGAGTTCTTTCTTTGTAAACCCGTTGAAACGTCTACTACAGCACTTGATGTATTTGACAAAAATGCTGATTCTTATCTTATCTTATATAATACACACAGATGTTACTTTTTCTGGAAAAAAAAATCTTGTCCAAAAAAATGTATAGTGTCTGCAAAGATGCTGGTCAAAGTATGTTTGGTTGTTAGTTAGGGTGTTCAACTTTTGGTAAAGAATGAGTCACCCAAAAAGTCATCGGAACATATTTAACTCATTGATGAATATTAGTAATTTCCACATGAAAATGTTAGCCCTTTGAATTTTGTAAATTCAAGTGTTTTAAACAAATATTAAATTTTTTTCACAGCCTTTTAATGAATTTGGTGAATCCAAAAATGTTTCTGCTATTTCACACTCAAGTTAGCTGAAGTAAAGTTCGAAAACGATTTTTTTATTTTTTAATAAGAAAACAAAATCGCAGGTTGAAGCGCTCTTTAACGATGTATGTGAACTACAGCTACGAGTTAAATTTCCAACATCATATATTTGTGAAACAGGATTTTTTAACTTCTTAAATACAGAAGTATAATTGATGCAGAAGATGACATTTGTTCTGATCTTGCAAAGACAGCCCTATAATTCCTGATATGGTCAAACAGAAACAAAGCTCAACCATCAAAATAACGTTGTAGCATTTTTCACAAATTGTCGCAACACTTTTGTAGCAATGTATGACTCAATTGCTGGAGTTTATTACCATGTTTTCCAAATTGTCACATAATTATAAAACCATGAATTGAAAAGTTACAAAGTCATAAAGGTACAACCTCAATTATTTGCAATTTAGGTATTAGCAGAAATATTTAGTGCTTCTGGATTAAACATACAGCTTTGGCAATTCATATCAGTTATTCACATTTTGATTTTGATGTTATATATGACCCCCCCCCCCCCCCCAAAAAAAAAAATTACAGTTGGGGTCGCCACATAGTGACCAAATGCAAAAAGGGGTCGTTGTACTAAAAAGGTTGAGAACCGCTGATCTAGATCTAGTTACATGTAGTAAATTCTAGTGATATAATGATTATAATATATGATTATTATATCCCAGAGTATAGTCAGTATAGACATAGAGTATCAAGAGTCTAGTGACAATTCACAAATCTTAGTTAGACCTTCCATATATAGTAGTTTATTTATTTCGGACATTACATGAATTCGGACATTCGCTGTTTTTGTGGTCATTAAATAATTATTTTTATATTTATTATAAAACTAGCGCACTGTATAATGTGCTTGTCCATTTTCCAATGATTCTGGCCCAATTTCCTTCCATGTCTTTTTATGTAAGAAAAACTAATTTCAAATTTGTTAGTCAGGTTATTGTTTTTTCCTATGTTACCCGGATGACTTTACCTCTTCCTAGGGTTAAGACTATATTTTTTGATTGGCTAAGTCTATACTAATGAGCCCGGCAATATTATTCTGTTTTTAGAGCGAATTTATTTGATTCATAAGCCAAGTTGTTTGATTCCATCCAAAAAAAAAAATTAATAGGGTGTCCAAATTAAATTACGATTTTCTTACCAAAATTTATTTCGGACAGCCAGTTTTGGACATCAATGTTAATGATCTTATATTATATTTGTTCGTTTTTTGTTGTATTTTTTTAATAGAGAATAAATGGGCAAATGTTTGGAGTGAGCTTGGTACATTGAATGAAGTTAAATGCTTAGATCTAGACCTACTAGATAGATCTAGATTTATATAGAGAGAATATAGAATATATAGGATTCAGTTAAGCAAGAATGGCTATCCTAACAGGTACTATACTACAAAAGATCATCTGTATTAGAAATTTATTAAATTAATAAACAAAAAACACAAACATTCAACACACAAAATGTCTAAAAGTCGGTGCAGAAGTCACTATATCCCAGTTACCTAATTTTGGTAGAATAAGTGTGTTCATATTTTTATTTTTTGTATTCGTATTTATGCATAGTTTGAAAACATCCTTATGATTTCATGTGAGGGGCTATGCCTGGGGATCTTAAAATTTAGTTAATATGTTAATATAGAATTAAAATCTGAGTTTATTGATGCCTAAATATAGAGACTGTCCAAAATAAATTATAGTGTCTGGAATCAAATAATGTGGGTCAAATTTGTCCAAATTAAATGAAAACACACAGCCTCTTTGACCTTGAATATAATAACAAATATAGGTTAGGGGTACAAATATAAGTAGTCATCCTTATTGACCTTATTCTCCTTTAACTAAAGAAGACTTTGATACTTCATTTTCTTATCAATGTCGAACCATTGTAAAATAATGCGCTGTCAAAGTCAAACTTTCACATTTGAGCCTATAGGTGTCCGAATAGCATAAACTACTCTAGATTATAATCAACTTATCAAGATCTAGTCGTAGTCCAGATGTAGACTCACTATCTACTTTTTTACTCAGAAAACTTCACTTGTATTCTAGATCTAGATTCTAGATTGATCTAGTTCCAGATCTCTAGCTCACTCATCCTGACCATCTCAATAGTCAATAGTCATTGACATGAATATGATTGAAGAATGATTTTCAAGAGTCTCATCATGTGTGACAATGTGTCTCATTGAGACTTGACTGGCTAAATAGAAATTGAAATTGCTCAAATTCTAAATAAATTTTATAAAATAAAAAAATCATTAAAATAAAAAATGTCCAATATAATCATTTATCATATAGATTCTAGATCTAGATCATAGTAGATCTAGATCTAGAATAGATCTAAAATAATCTAAATTCTAAATTAGACTAAATTCTAGATCTAAATCTAAATGAAATCTATTATAAGTTATAAGTCATAATAAGTCTAGTATAATTATCTAATGACCTTCATTATCATTAATTTCTTTCGTGTTAAGATATTTATTGCTTCAATGAACATTTACAAAACTAATAACTAGATCTAAATATTGAAAAATCATAAATAGAAATGTTTCCTTACTTCTGTCTGGTTTGAAGCCCAATATTGCGAGCAGAATATAAAAGACGAAACATGCCACAAGAGTTCCTCATTGTTGGGGCTGCCATCTTGTCAATACAAAAATAAGTTCAGAATAAGTTCAAGGATAAAGGGAAGTCACTAAGGAGGTTTTGGGATCACTAACTCCGATCTTTACCTCGGCGCAGTCTAAGGCTTTAGTGGGACCCTCGTTAGTGCAACGTTAGGTTTGGTTATCTTACGCACAGTCACGTGGTGTAAACATTTAGACCGGTGGCTAATAGTTTTATTGGAACTTCGGGTTACCAGGCACCTGGGGCGGACTGGCTACAGGGGCGTAACTAGGGATTTGGGGGCCCGGGGGGATTGACCTCTTTGGGGGCCCTTCCATTTTGACATTCGACATGTGACATGGGATAATGTAGCCTACGCAAAAATATATAAGCCCCAAATCAAATTGGTTCAGTATATTAGTAAACTTAACAAAAAGTAATCAAGACACTGTTAATGAATAATACCGTTGTTTAGTAATTAAATAATATAATTATAAGTAATTAAAGATAATAATGCACAAGTGACAAATCTAAATTGATATCGCTTCACGTCGTGCATTCTGTGCAGCAAAGGCATCTATAACATTAACTACATCGATACTTTCTAGTATTTGTGACTTCACTGACATTAAAGCCATGATATGCCTTTCTTGTGTCATTGTGCTCCTGAGATAGTTTTTGATGAGCTTGAGCTTTGAGAATGATCTCTCACATGACGTAATGGAAGTGGCCTGAGTTAGCGGTATTCGGAGGAGGTTGCAAAGTTTGAGCACACGTAATTACCATATGAAGCCTTTTCCCTCAATATGTCTATTGGTGATTGTATTACTGGTTTGTTGATGAAAAGTGCTCGTGCATCAATGACATCATTGAAAAAGCGATTTGCTATTTATTTCATCATACAAACAGGAAAAGTAGCACAGTTAGTCATAAGCGGGTCTTCATCTAACAGGTGTCTTGGTTCAAGAAGAAACCCAAAGGTATCCATTTTCTTTCCAGCCTTTGAAATCTGCCCTTCATCTCCATATGAAATATGTCCAGCACTTCTGTCGCAACACGTTTGAATTGCAGTTCTATTGACAGTCATACATTAGAACTCAACTTCCCATCAAGTCTTTTCTTTCTTCTGGTTGTTTTGATTACAGGGAATCCATAGTATTCACTACCTTCTTTTGCTTTTTTTGATGGATTGGGTATTTGTCAGTTTTTCATCATTTTCAAATTTTGCAGAAAGCATGAAAGGGTACTAATTTCTTTAGCAGCTTCCCGTATATGCAGTCCAGACTTTGTTGTTACTTCTGAACTATATTAATTGGGCGCAAGAGCTTTGACCATAATTCACGATAGGCAAAAAATTCATAATTTTCCACTGCATGAAGAAGATTCTGTGCTAATATTATATGGTATTACGTCATTGTTGGTTGTTTATGTTTTGTGCGCAAGCAAAAGTATTCAGAGCATACAAAAGTGGGAAAGATCCATATCTCGTTATGCTCGAGTATAGAAATACTCCGATAAGTGGACTGCCGTATTCACCATTACAACTGCTGACGAGTAGAAGACTCAGGGAATCATTCCAACTGATCCCAAACTATTGAAACCATAGGTAGCTGAAAATGCAGAGACATTACTCAACGAACGACATATGAAAAGCAAAGTGAAATACGATGCAAAAGCAAGACTACCTAAAGATTATTCTGTCGGAGAGTTCGTCTAGGTCAAACATGGCAGAAAGCAGTTGTCATAAAAAAAAAAACATTCAGCACCCAGATCTTACATCATAAAGACAAATGGAAAAACATACAGAAGAAATCAACGCTTTTTGAATAAGAGATTCGATGAAGACATCTCTGGGTAGGCTACTATGATTCCGATGGAGACAATGAACTGCAAACTGTTGGAACAAACGAAACAGACAGTTATAGACCAACGTCTAGAGAACTTGTTGTGCCAGTCAAGACAACCAGAAGTCGACGAATTGTTAAAGTTCCTAGTAGACAGGGCCGGCCTTAGGCCACTGCAGCCTATGCGGTCGCAGTGGGCCCCGCGCTATCATATGAACCGAACTAATTCTAAGTGTACATTATTAAATTAAACCATTGTAATGTATATAAAATAACAGGGTTTTCGCGACCTCCTGATTTTCCAGGGCCTCCAGGAAATCTCATGAAAAGGCAAAATATACGATAAAGTCCTGAAATTTTTTTGAATTTATTCAAATCTCCTGAAGAAAAGACGAAATCGACATTATGGGGTGCCTATAAATAAAAAGTGGCATTGCGAGCTTTCATTTGATAAAAATTTATTGCAAAGACGAAAGTAGGCCTATTTTCTAATTAATAAAAAAAAATAATTTTGACATTATGCTCATCCCTACCCAGACTAGGCCCCACGCAATCCGTTTCGCATAGGGCCCTGCAAATGCTAGGGCCGGCCCTGCTAGTAGATATCACTCTTAAGAACTTTAAAAGGAAGGGTGTGATAATAACTTCAAAAGTAAGGATGTGCTAATATTATATGATATTACGCCATTGTTTGTTGTTTATGTTTTGTGCGCAAGCAAAAGGATTAGATGGAAATAAAAATAGAGTTTCCATTGGATTGAGGAAAGATGAATAGAGGGGTAATAACTCTTAAATTATTGACGCCAAACCCGAATAATGGACTATTCTAGCATTATTAAGAATAGCTTTTGAATCTGTTATACTCGATTCTGTAAATTTTGCTTCAAGGTTAATTAGTGTAGCCATAAAATACTCGCCATTTAGATCTATTATTAGTAAAGCTAACAAGATACCTGGAATTCGCCGTATATCATGCAGTTTTATTCGTGGCAACAAAGTTTAAAATGTAAAACTAACTTTAAAAAAAACTTTGATCTCTGTGGGAAAAAAATATTTTTAAAATGTCAACAAATTCAACATACTGATAGACCTAGATTTAGGTTTAGTCTTTGTGATAAATTTAATCCATAAATGTTGAAAAAAAAAGACACCCGTTGACACTATTTGTCAATCAAATATATTAATTTATGTATTTACAAATAAATTTCGGACACCCATTTGGGCCCCCACCTGGGTGGGGGCCCGGGGGGGATTTTAAAATTCTCCCCCCCATCCCCCCCTTAGTTACGCCACTGACTGGCTATATGGGCTATTGGGCAAATGCCCGGTGGGCCGGCACCGAATGGGCCGGTCGGGTCGCGTCCAAATAAAAAAATATTTCTTTAATGCAGACAACTTTAAAAAAAAATAGTGACAGTAGCCCGAACTGTCTTAGGCTTACAATAATTTTGTTTGAAATTCAACAAGAATATCCAAAATTTGACACCATAGACTGCGCATGTACTTCATATCATCTACAAAACGTTATACTGTTTTTGACTATGTACCAGCGGTATATGTACCTCAACACTGCTTTGATATCTTCGAGGCGGAGGCGTAGTGAGCAAAACGTGCGCCCGGGGTAAGAAACTTTATTAGAATGCCCCCTCCCCCATTTTCCATGAACATCACACAGAAATATATAGGCTTATAAATAAAAAGTATTTAATAATAATATAATACAAATAACCTTAGAATGTATTACTAACCAAAATATCTACAAAAATATTTTTTGGCGCCTCTTGCTCCCCTTGCCCCCTTACTACGCCTCTGCTTCGAGATAGTGTTCGGCCTAATCATTTTGCTGGTCGGCATACACGTTTGATGGCACCCCCATTTGTTTTTGCTCCTTATTTCCTCCCCCTCTTTTAATGGATCCATAGGGGCCTCAATTAGCTCTTAGATCTAGTTAATATGATTTAATTTTAAGACACAGATGCAAAGTTGCAATTTAAACCACCCCACTTATTCACAGCTCAATCTGGGTATGGAGTCTACTTTCTGCGTTTTGTAAAGATTTTAGCATGGTTTTAGTAACATAGATCTTAAAATAATGCACTAATAAAAATTATTATTGTATATGTTTTTAAAAGAAAAATCTAGATCTAAATCCACATATCCTGGGATGGGGGAAGGTTGTAATGCGGGCTGTTTTATTGATGGGTTTGAGAGTGTTCCGGACAAAAAGGGGTGTAAGATAAACCTTCGTCCAATCGAGACCAAAACCGCCATGCCGTTTGAAAATTGCTTTAAAAAAACAATTGTCATAGCCTATTTAGGGCCTACCAAAATATAATAATAAGGCTTGTCTTCGAGTCCGAAGATTAATGAATTAGTGGCTACGCAGTCCCAGTTGTGACCTACATATTTTGCCACACTGTGACAATCATAACAATTGTTCGCAGGTGGTCAATTAAGATTTTCTTTTCGTCGTCTGCGTCTGTCTCGGCAGCGGATTTTCTTTTGGTCTCAAATGTGTATCCCGCAGCCTTTGTGAGTGACCTCCAGCAGTCTCGTTCTGAGGCCGCATGCAACCAGGTGCTCTCTTCTATGTAGGCTAAGCTAAGGCAAGTTGGCGCTTAAGCTGGTCTTTAAAAAGCGTTTCCGTGGGGCCCTGTTACGTCGACCACCTTTTAGCTCAAAAAAAAAAAAACTGCTTTTGGCATACCTTCGTCCCCTGCCCAGCGTCTGAGGGCGAAAAAAATAATTTGACATTTTTAGAATTGTAGGCTATATTTGAAAAAAAACCTGAAGACTTTTCGTGTTTGATAAGTGAATCAGCGAGACAATGAAGAGAGATTTGATGTGTTTTGTAGAGTGCAACCCAACTGACAAATATATGATTATGAAACTACAGTAACCTGTTTGTTTTCTTCTTTAATGATCAAATGATACCAGCGAAAGTTATTGTTCAAGGTCATCTTTGTCTTGATGTAGTTGTTGTTCAAGGTCATCTTTGTCTTGATGTAGTTGTTGTTCAAGGTCATCTTTGTCTTGATGTAGTTGTTGTTCAAGGTCATCTTTGTCTTGATGTAGTTGTTGTTCAAGGTCATCTTTGTCTTGATGTAGTTGTTGTTTAGCACTTTACAGTTGGCCTAGTTTCCTTCAGTCCAGATCTTGGATAGTGTCTACAAACTAAACATAAATAATGTTTTGATGATGTGTCAAACCAAACAGTGTGAAATTAAAACACCAACACATTTAGATACATTTTAATTTAGACAATTTATATAAATAAACACACACACACACACATAAACAGATAACGTTAAAAGTTCTTTAACATTTGTATATTACACAGGTCTACAAGTCATCACACATATAACATATGTCCTACTTAATACAAAAAATAAAATGTTTACTTAATTGATTTACACTAATATTTACCAATGGGTAGGCCTACCTGAAGTCATGGGCGTAGCCAGAGGGTGAGTTCACTTATCAATCGCTTAGCTCCATCAATAAAAGTAAATATTTGAATAATCCGTCAACAACCTGAGAAAAAAATCAAACTAAGTCAAAAAATTCCATTTTATCCAGGGTTTGTTCAAGGCTTACCCCCCCCCCTCCGAAAATTAAAACAATGCACACATTGATCTGTATAAAGTGCAGTGAATAGCAAACTTAACATTAGACCAGCAACTTTATTTTAGAATAGTAGCAGGATATTGCGCTGTAGACACATCAGAAAATGCATTTCTCAATCTCAGAAAAAAAAAGGAAAAAAAAAACAACTCTTGGAGCCCCGGCTAGGTTTTGAAAGTACCCCCCCACCACACACACTTTTTTTTCCCGATAAGAATCCTGGCTACGCCCCCTGAAGTAATAAATAATAATTAAAAAAAAGCTTAATCAAGGAAAATAGCTGCAAAGTCCCTGCCATATATCGTAATACTGCAAGGTTTAATTGTATAAAACAAAATTAATTAATTGCATTTAATTGATCAACTATTTGGTTAATAAATATTTGTTCAAAATTTGAACTTGATTTGAGAATAGAAAGTGGGAGAAAAAAAAAGTGTACAAAATGTGTAACAGATCGACTGACACAAGAATGATTTTCGAGATGCATTGCCCGAGGACTGCTTGTAAAGATGATGGGAAGGCCAGTTCGCGCGAAGATCTCAATATTGGACACTCTTTCTTTTCATGTGATTTTCAAGATCCTTCGGAATTAGTTTAGTTATCTCTCTTGCTTTGCGTAGGTAGTCCACGACTCACTACCATACAATAGCATTACTTAGAACGCATGCCTTGCAGACCTTCATTTTGGTCGCTGTAGTGAGCTTCTGGTTTTTGTTTGATACCAACAAGATAAATTAATAAATAATTGTATACGTTATTTCTCACACACGTATTCTTGGATCAAGTTGAAACCTTAAACAATTATTTATTGTACCTAACAAAACATGAATCAATAAAAAAAAATGAACAAATAAGTCAATAAAGCAGTGGCGTAGCTAAGGTGGGGGGGGGGGTAATTTGAAAATCCCTCGGGCCACCATTTGAGGGAGGCACCCAAATGAGTGTTCGAAATTTTTTTACATTAAATATTAAATATTACGCAAAATGCAGTGGCCCCCAAAGAATTCCTGGCTACGCCCACTGCAATTAAGTATTGGTAATTAAGTATTTTGTTTAATATTGAAAAAGGGAAATAGCTTCTTCGTTATTGAAGATACAGTTGTAAGTGTGGAGTTTTTTCGCTTAGATAAGCTTATTTTTTTAAAAGGTAGGCTATTTTTCTATTTCGCTTGTTTGTTTTGGTGAGCATACAATGATGAAGAGCGAGTTTTCTGGAGCCACTCTATTCCATGTTACAGTTTTCATCTTTCGGGTCTGGAGGAAGTTTCCTTATTCTATTCAATACTGTTATATACAACAAAATCTTAGGAAATGGAGTAGGAGTGATATCCATTGAAGGAAGAAAATTGTTTGCAAGCATTGGGATGAGCTATAAGTTCTTCATCTGTTCTTTTGAAAGCCATTTCCTGCCAATAAGTTCCAAGTGTGAAACAATAGACTGACATCTGAGCTGACCTTTAAAGCACTTTCAGGAGCAGATCTGTGTAAAGTTACCTGAGATGAACTCCTATTGAAAAATCAGAGCAGGAAGGACTAGTCCTCCCGTAGTGCTCTGGCAAGAAACTTAGCCGTCCGGCGTAGTGCCTCATAGCTACCATACAAGTCGAGTGGCTGCACAGGCAAGTCCCCCCTTAGCTCGCGGAGCTGGGGACACTCGTACAAGACATGCGACACTGTTTCGACGCTCTCTCCACAGTGACGGCATCGGGAGTCAAAGTTAGTGCGGAACCGGGCAAAGTATGCCCCAATAGGACAGTGTTCCGTCCTGCACTGCGCAACTATTGACTGCTCTGACCTCCTCAGTCGCCACCATGGATCGTCGCGATCTGGGTGACGCATGCGCTGCCAGACACCACGTGCTCTGTCGGATTCCTCCCAGGACTTTAACCACTTCTCATGAATGAGTGCTCGGATTTGTGCCGTTGCTTGTAAGTACGTGCTTGGTGCTTCGAGGTGTGTGGCTGCCATTGCACCCTCCCTTGCGAGGGCGTCTGCCGTTTCATTGCCCTTCACGCCGCAATGTGAAGGCGCCCACTGCATATAAACGACAGCTCCAATAGCTCGGCGGATGTTATCTGCGGCGCCGATTGCCTCTTCTATTACGGGCGACCCTCCCCCGCCGCCACCCATAACTAGGAGACTGGAGCGAGAGTCAGTGACCAACACCACCGTAGTGGCGCTAGTCTCACGTTCGAGCATTCGGGCCCTAATGGCCTCGAACGCCCTAGTTATCCCTGTCAGTTCGGCATCCATGGAGCATGCAGCGTAGCCGCATGGACCAGAGAGCCTATCTGGTTCAGTCCGGTCGGGGTAGACAATAAGGGCCCCATACCCCGATCTATCGGGGTCCCTCATTACCGACCCATCGGTATAACAGAATATGGCATCTGATGGGTAGGATTTTATAGTTATGGATGCCAATTTTTGAAGAATGGCAGGTGTTAATCGCCTCTTGGTGGCTCCCTCTTGCCCTAACAGGGACAGGTTTATTTGTGGGGCCGGCAATCTCCTCCACGGAGGGCACGTACTGATTCTTCTAATAGGGATTCTATCAGTGGAGAGTCCAGCTGTATTTGACAAATTGGCCGCTATGTGTAGGAACGATCGCATTTTGATGCGGTTCCTCTCTCTCCACTGTCGCACTAAAATTGAGGTGGGTAGCCTAGAGTCGCCCCTTTTATAGCGCTCATAGGCCGTAAGTACTGCCCTCTCCCTCCTAAGATGTAAGGGTGCCACGTTTGTAAAAATTTCAGCAGCGTTTGTTGGGCTTGTCCTAAAGGTGCCACAAATGAACCGTAGAGCCTGTGCTTGTACCCGGTCGAGTGATTCGAGGGCAGTTTTACTAGCATATACTTGAACTGTATAGCTGTATTCGATTTGTGATCTGACTGCCCCTAGATACAATGTGCGTAGCATGTCAGCTTTAGCACCCCACTTTGTGCTGGCCAGCTTTCTTAATAACGCTAACTTCTCCGAGGCTTTTCGTTCAACTTCCTGGACGTGCTGGAGCATTGACAGTTTTCTATCCAGGGTCACCCCTAGATATTTTGGCGTATTTTCACGCTGGAGTCGCAGCCCACCGAGTTGAAGCTCGAATGGAGCCTTAAGGATGTCGATTCCTAGGCTGAACAGGGACCAGGTCGTTTTGGCAACGTTTATCTGAATCTGCCATTTGTCGCAATACGAGGAGATGGTATGGAGGTCTGCTTGAAGTGCCGCCTGAATTTGGTCGGCTTTCTTCCCGGTTGACCAGAGGACAATATCGTCAGCATATAGCAGTTTTTTGGACCGTAGTGAGCTGGGCAAATCATTAAGAAAGGCTATGAAAAGTGTACAGGACAGGGCGGAGCCCTGAGGCAGGCCATTAAGTTGTTGTTTTGGCTTGCTAAGGGAGTGCTGGTATTTTGTACGTGTGCTCCTCCCTGACAGAAAGGATTGTATCCAATTGTATATTTTGCCCCGCACACCCATAGCTCTTAGCTTAAGATAGAGGCCTTGCTTCCACACACGATCGTAGGCCTGTTTTAGGTCTATGAACACCGCATATGTGCTCTCGGACCTCTGGAACCCGTCGGCCACCTCCTGTGCGAATGTCGTTACCTGGTCGATCGGGCTCAAGCCTGCCCTAAAGCCGGCCTGTTCTGGCGCCAGGACACCGGCACTCTCAAAGCACCAAACTAGCCGCTCGTTAACCATTCGCTCAGCAACTTTGCCAAGGGTTGAGGTTAGTGAAATGGGTCTGTAGGACTCCACGTTAGTCGCGTCTTTTCCCTTCTTAAGGACTGGTACAATGACAGCACTCTTCCAGGCCCCGGGCAGTCTGGACTCTGCCCAGGTTCGATTCATAAACTCCAGGAGTTTATCTCTCGCAATGCCCCCGAGGTGTTTTACCATCTCGGGGGTAACCTTGTCTGGCCCCGGAGCTTTTCGGTTTTTGCACTTAGCTATCGCTCTGTCCAGCTCAGCACGACAGAAGGGCGCGTTGCACGTTGCTTGGCTTTCCGGCTCATCCGGCTCCCTCTCGAGCCTCTTACGTTCTTTGTTGAGGGCTTTGGACATGGCAGACTTCTTTTCGGGCTTGCTGATTTTAGCAAAATGTCGATTCAACAAGCCGGCCATTTTGGTTACCGTCGAGACCGGCCCTCCGGGTGACAATAGAGGGGCAGCCGTTCGCGCTGTGTCTTTGGCCTCTAGGTTTCGCAGAAGACGCCAGGCTTTCGAGGTATCCCGAAGATCCATCCCGGCGCAGGCAGCGTTCCAATGGTCCGACCGGACGCGTCGGGCCAGTTCACTCGTGGCTCTACAGAGCCGATTGTACTCCCGCCGGATTTCAGGGGTACCCTTCCGTTCAGCAAGCCTCCGGGCTCGCTTACGTCTCAGGACCAGCTTATTCAATTCCTGAGACCACACTCGTTTCTGCCTTACGCCAGGATAAGTCCGCGGGACAAACCTCTTGGCCGCACCCAACATAGCTGCTGTTAATTCGCCGTATATGATGTCAACGTCCCTATCCTCCACTGCAATGTTCATAAGGGCAGTGTTGACTGCTGCCTCGTAGGCTGGCCAGTTCGCCTTGGTGTAACTCCATCTACGTGGGGCTTTTGGGGTTACACCACTGGCCTCTGAGAGGGCAATTGTGACTAATATGGGTCTATGGTCACTTCCAATGTCATCTAGGACTTGAAACTGAGTATGTGACTCTAGATTAGCTGTGATTAGAGTAAGATCTGGTCTAGATTGGCTGCCATTTCCGGTATGGTATAGAGTTGGGGGAGTATGTTTGTTTTGCAGACAGAACAAATTAGAATTATTTAGAAGTTCATGGATTTTATGTCCCGATGAGTCGGTTGAATCATAGCCCCACTGCTGAGACTTAGCATTAAAGTCTCCTGCGATGACGTTGTGAGAGTTGATATTGGTACCGTCATATTCGAGACTAATTTCGTGCTTGGGGGGGGGGGGGTTATACAGATTAGTTACCGTGAGTTTGCGCCCTAATTTATGTATCTCGAGGGTGATGGCGTCGGTGCGCCCATGCACTCGTGGACCGGGGACTTGTGTAGCAACCAGATTGTTGCGTACATAAGTGATGAGCCCCCGGCAGTCTGTGCATTTGCACTTAAATGCAGTATAACCGGTGATACTGGCATTACGTTTGCCAGTTAGTGTCTCTTGTAGTAAAGCCACATCTATTGCCCTCTCGTGGAGGAGTTTTGAGAGCTCTAACACCTTTGGGATGACCCCGCAGATGTTAATTTGTAAGATCAGGAGGGACCTAGTGTTTATGGGCTTAGTCCCTGGAGTGGGTTGGATCCCACTAGTGTCAATTTGGGTTGTTTGGGGGCCGGAGGCTCCCGTCACTATTTCGCTTCCAGTCATATTTGCCTGCGGTGTATCTAGGTCCGCAGGAGGTTGTGGCAGACTTCCATCAACCTTATTCGAATCGGACCTCCGAAGGAGGTACGAATGCAGTGTTCGTTGAGAAGAGGACTTAGGTGGAGGAATTTTAGCTGACTTTTCACGACCTGACAAATTCCCCCTCATCGAGGTCGCGGGGCGACTAGTAGCTGACTTTTCGTGTCCAGGCCTGACGCCCACTACCCGGCGCACGGAGCCTGTTCGGGTCTGCTCGTGCCCGCTTTTTACTGTGTCTGTGTCAATCATGGTTGTATGGTTAAGGCCGTTGGCGGCCTTAGTTACTGCTCTAATGCAGCAGCGTGCATGGCTTATACTTACGTCGCCACTAAGGGCAAGGCAGAGACCTGCCCAAGCAATCACCGCCACAGATTGGCATATAAGTTTCCTGCAAGGCAGGAGTGGGGTGGCGCGCGTTTCTCGATATTCCCAGTGTCAGAGTCGCCATTGGTCGCGGCGGATTCCTCCACTAGCGCGCCAGGGAACGGGCTAGATAGAGCCTAGCTCGTGGACGCCAACCGGTCCGTCCGACGCAGCCCGCTAAGGCCGCGCCAGTCAGTTCGGTCTTTATCCAAAGAGAGACCCGCGAATCAGCCGAGCCCCAGGAGAACCCGACCAACCCTCGAGTTGGTGTCCAGCGCTATCCGCTTTTCGGAGAACCCGTGGTCTCTTACTAACCGTTGCCCCGGGGCCCCACAGGGGGGGGCTGGACATAACCCCTTTGAGTTCCTTTTACACTTGCCGGCTGCTCATTCATCAGCGGCAAGCAACCAGTACCCTTGGCCACTCCATGAGAGCGGAGTGTTCACGCGGCGACCACGATGAGGTGGTACTGGAACGCCGCGTGTGTAAAGTTACCAGACGGCTTTCTTTTTTGGGGTCATGTCCTCCTTTTGGGAGGTATTGGCCTAAAGAGGGAAAATGTTTTTTTTTTTAATGCGATTGCAAATTATCCAACGCTGAATTCATTCATTCAAATAGTATGGCTTAAACAAACAAAACCACCCATTAATATTGTTAAAAGAAGAAATTTTGATAACCATTGAACAAGTGTTTCTGTATTCAAAGCTGTTTTAAAAAAATACAAAGTTACCCAGAGCTTATCAAGATCTGTGAATTTTTCTTTTGCATTCCTGCTAAAATGAGTTTGCGCTAATCAAAATTCAGTCGGCAAAGGAAAGAAAGAAACTTGACAATGAAAATTTCATGCATGGAGATGATGGAGATCCTGCCTCTATTTCGGCATATGATGAAATATGAAAAAAAAAATGTGTCTGAGAAAAAATGAAACCTTATATTGTAGTTTCACAGCCTTTTTTTTTTCTCATAAATTTCATCAAGTAAATCGTAAGCATAGCTTTTATTTGTCTTCTTTTTTTTCTTTTCTTGATTTGTAAGACTTCATTCTCCTTTAGGTCTTCATTTGGCATGCATTGTCCTTGTATGTTAGGCTATAATCCTACCCCATGATAGAGGCATATATTCCTGATAGAAATGTAGTTTTCAGCTTCTGCATCTTTTAGATTGACTTCTGGCTTTAATAAAGTTCACGATAAAAAGCGATTTCTTTATTTTAGGTTGCCTGGCAGTGTTTTATGATCTCTGGGATGTCGTCACAATGGTCTCGAGTTCCAGCCCTGACCACTGCCATCCCCTGAGGTCCTGAAGAAGATTTCGAAAAAGAAAATATAGTATTTCTTTCTAAAGGACCTTTCCAAAAGTATAAAACAAAGAAAAACAAGTAAAGAAAAGAAAAACAAGTAAAAAGTCATAAGCAACAGCATAAAAAAAAAATCGTGATTATTAAAAAATGGATGTTTTTATAAAATGCGAAAAATATTAGATGTAGATGCGTGATCACAGACCTACATCTATGTTCTTGATTTTCTCTTTTTTTTTTCTCTCTTTAGACAAAAGACTTCTGTTTCCTCTAAGATTGATCTGGATGATTGTACTATTTCTAAAAGCCACGTCAGTTTTAAATTTCAAAACCTTCAAACCATATACTTTTTTTTCTGAGTGGATAATCTTCACATTCTTGATTCTATTCTATATGTGTTTTAACGGATGATCTTCGTTCGTCGATAATGGCGTCCAATGATATAGGGGACTGGTACAGAAGCATTCCCCAGATTTCCAAGTACTGGTTTACAGGTTCTGTTGTTGTTCCGTTGATAGGACGACTTGGATTAATAAGTCCTCTTCGGTTTTTACTCGATTTCAACTCACTAATCTATAGATTTCAGGTAAACACCAACTTACAAGCTTCAAAGTTATCTATTTCATAAGAAAAGATCACGATAATGTGCTTTTAATTACAAATATTTAAAAAAAATTATTAGACTACTAACTTACTAACTAACTATATAATATTTAATATCCAATATAGATTTTTTTTTATAGATCTATGAATAAGACGTAGATCTAAGTAATATATTATATTCAATATTTAGATTATTTTAGATATCTAGTCTACTTAGATGTATATGGCGGAAAACAGATTTTCTATTGAAAATGCATTTTTGAAGTTCATTATTCATTTTCTCCATATATACAACATCTGTGGTATATTTCCTTTTACTGATGGGTAGACCTATGTTTGTGGAAGCTTCATTAGCAATATTTTTTTGAAATTCGTTTTTATAAGAAATTTGTGCATTTGTGAATGTCATGAAGTATGCAAAAAAAGACACACAGGATTTACTTTTGGATTTATGTGCTCCCCTTTGAAAAGGTAAGAAACATATAAACCTATATCATTACTATGAAATAATGCATGCTTACTGTTTAGAAATGATTGTTCTAAATGATAGAGAAAAAAGAAAAGAAATTAAGTTGTTAGTTTATCTTAAAAATTAAAAAAAAATAGCCTCGATGCCATTTCATAATTTGTGCGTCGTGAAACTATGCATACAATTTTATAAAAATATCATTTAAATGGTACCAATTTTAATTTCAAAACACATTTATTTTTATTTCAGCAATCATAGTGTTTTATTTTTTATTTTTTTGTGTATAAAAAAATAAAGTTTTTTAAAAATGTTTTTTTTAAAGCCCATCGGAAGTGTGTCGGACAGTTTGACCTCATCAATTTTTTTCATCGTGCTTAATTTTTTATTCATTCTCGCGGAATAAGTGGAATCGACAACATCTATTAAGCCTTATCATAGACTGAAACTATAACAGACCATTTTTTAAAATAATATCAACTGCTTAGGTAAATATTTTACATTTCACTACGAGTGTCGTTTGTTTTCATTTCAAATAACATCATGACTCGGGAAATGCGTCCTTTTTTTTGCACTGCCAGCGTGCGATGGAAATAAACATGCGCAGATCTAGACTAGATCTAGACTTAGATAAAGATTTTAGATCTGGATCTTTGTTTAAATATAATTCATAGTAATTTGTTATAGACTTAGATCTACATCTTAACGTGAAAAGGTCTAGAGATCTAAATATAGTCACTTCTAGTTCTAGTAGTAGTACTAGTCGTAGCTAAGACTAAGTAGTAGATAGTGAAGTAGCGATGTACACATGCGTGGATCAGACTAGATCTAGATCCAGTCTAGTCTCTAGACTAAATTCACTAAATGTAGATCTAAAATTGTATATATCTGTGTCTAAATATAATAATATAATTCATAATAACTTACAGATTTAGGAAATCTGAGATGATTTAGAGCTAAATCTAGTCATTTCTAGTAGATAGTCAAGTGGCAATGTACATGCGTGGATCTAGAATCTAGACTAGCTAGATCTAAGTCTAAATGTAGATTAGATCTAAGATTTTATAATAGATTCTATGTCTAAATATAATTCATAGTAACTTATATAATTAGGACTAGAGTCTATATCAGTAGATTTTAACGTGGAAAAATTCTTAGATGATTTAGAACTAAATCAAGTCATTTCTAGTAGATTTAAGTAGATAGTCAAGTAGCGATGTACACGGGCCACACGCTTGGATCAAGACCCTAGCATAAGTCTAAATATATCTCTACGTCTAAAGTCTAAATATTATTCATAGACTTAAAACTAGATTTTAACATTGAAAAAATATGAGATCTAATTTATTCTAAATCTAGTCATTTTTAGATCTAGTAACTGCGATGTACACGTGTAGATCTAGAATCTTGTCTAAGTCTAAATGTAGATTAAATCTAAGATTTTATATCTAAATATAATTCATAGGAGCTTATAAACTTAGGGCTTAATTAGATCTCTAAATCTAGAATTCTAGATCTACATCTTAAACTACTTTAAGTGGAAAAAATCTAGATCTAGTCAATTATACTATAGAGAAGAGATTCAAGTAGGTAGGATACTTGGTAGTTCTAGATTAATAGATCTAGATGATAGAGCTAGAATGTAGATATATCGGCAAAAACACTTTTTTTTTCCTTTTAAAGATCTAAATCTAGGCATAAATCTAATAGATTACTAGATCTAGAAAGATTAAATAATTTTTAAAAACTATTAGCTGTGTAGGATAGAGACTAAATATAGATCTACTTATGGTTTATGGACATAGTTAAAAATAACAACAAACACATAGAATCTATAAACCAAATAAAAGTTGTTTTTATTTCTTTTCTCAGCAACAATTACAACAAATACAAAAATTGAGATCATATGAGATAGTAAACAGAATACATCATGTACTATGCAAAACCTATTATTAGGACTAATATCTATAAGACTAGACTAGAGTCAGAGTATAGTAGTCTAGAGTCTAGACCTAGATCTAAAAATTGATCAAGAACTAGAAGAGATCTATATCTTGATAATATTTCATTTAATATAAGATCTTTTCTAGTCTAAAATTATACATCTATAAACTTTATCTAAAATTGATATTAGTTTGTTAAAACATGAAGATATAAGAAAAAAAAAAGACTTTTTATGGTAGGGTGGGGCGAGGGGGGAGGGCTAATTTATTAGTTATAAATATTTTTAAAAATTGTTTGTTTGTTTTTTCAAATGGTCTATAAATATACTTTACTTTGTGACATAGTTTTCTGCTAATAATATTGTGAATTTGTAAAATTCATGGAATATTGGACATACCCTCTGTGAATGATGGATTTTTCATTATTAGGGGTAAGTGTGTTTGATCTCATTTTTTATGGTCTAATACTTGTCTGATGATAATGAATGAACCATATTTGGATGCCTTTGTTCTTGGGCATCAAAACTGATATATATAATATGTCAAAACTGATACTGGTTTTGTTTTTCAGGATGATTATAAAGTATCATTTGCAACCATTTTTTTTACGGAGGGGGTGAGGTCTGGGGAGGCTAATTAATAGGCATAAATGTTTTAAGAAACTAGTTTTTATTGTTTTTTTCAAATGTTCTATAAAAATATTTTACTTTGTGACACATTTTTCTGTTAATAATACTGTGAATTTGTGAAATTCATGGATTTTTAGACATATCTTCTGTGAGTGATGAATTTTTCATTATTAGGGGTAAGTGTGTTTGACCTCATTTTTTCAAGTTAAATAATTGTCTGTTGCTTCTGATTTTATTTTTTTTTTTGAATTCCTCTATTCTTGGGCAATAAAATTGATATATATAATATGTCAATAATAGCTAATTTGAAATTAGTCAAAAAAATGGTCCTAAAAGTAGAATGTTGAAAGCTCAATCTGTTTTCCGCCATATAGACTATAGTACTATAGTAAATAGTTAATATAGTCTCAGTCTAGACTATAGATATTATATATGATTTATGATAATGATATATTATATTATATACTTATATATTTATACTTATAGTATTACTTAGTAACTAGTTTGTTTCATGTTTGTTTTTACATTAATTATAATTACATAATGATGAATGAAATGTGATTGTGAATTTTGATATTTTAAAACTTAAGTTAGGGTTAGAATGTTAAATCTTTATAGATTCTATTTTTTTTTAGATCTAATAATCTAATTCTAGTATGTTCCTTCAGGTTTGAAGATTATTAAATTCTAGCCAATACCTTCTACAGGACAGGACAGTAGTCTAGAGCCCATACCACATGATCAGGCCCAGGCAGTTATCCTATCAACCTATTAGATCCTAGTTTTGATTTGATCTCTAGATCTATATTTCGAACAATTGTCTAAATTACTAAAGTGTCTAAAGTGAACCACTGAATAATTAGAATGTTGATCTAGAATTAGAATCCTAGATCTAGTCTGTAACTCTAGACTCTAGAGAATACTCTAGCCTAGTAGTAGTAGAGTGTCTAGACTGAGACTAGCAATAGTTTAGTAAAATATAGGTTTCTTACTAGAATAAACAAAAATTTGATATAATAATAAAAAAAAGAATATAGATGTGATGATAATTTTAGAGTGCAGAAGATAAAATGTCTTTTGAGACTGATTGTCACAATGTCTTGGTTGATGTTACAATGCGATTGTGTTGAAGACACAAAGCGTTTCTGATGTTTTAATTTTGTATAGTTCTCTCTATTAGACATTTTAGAAGTCTTAAACAATGTCATGATACCGGAGATACTACTTTAAGTATAAACTCAAAACTGAAATCTTTTTAAATGAATACAAAACTTTTATTCTGTAACTGGGAATCACTTGAGATACACACACTACATAAAATGTACAATACAATTCAATTTAAATTCATTTACTCTAGTCGCAGATCTCTCTTGAAACTGAATATATGCAAGTCTTTAAATATACCTCTTGCATCATCCAAACTATTTTTAAAAGTTACTAAAAAAAACATCATCGTATTAAATAAATTGTCATCACTTGTCAATAGCATACTACCATGACCTTGTGCTGCAAATATTCAGTCTAAAAATAAACTTAATACAACAGCTGTTTTATGTTACGTGACTTCAATCAAATTGTATTAGAAGTTTGTATTATAATACTTATAAGTTTAAAAAAAATGCATATAAAATAAAGCCAATAAATATAGTTTGGCTGTAAATCCGGTTCTTTAGTAAATATTAAATTAGCTTTAGTTTTATATATATATATTTTCTGAGCACTTAAAGTAAGTATTATGGAAATCTTCTCTTAAATACCCCTTTTCCCTAAAGGTCCACAAAGCCTAGAAGTAGAATGCAATTTTAATGTGCTTTAAAGATGCGCTGTACAAAAGTAATTAAAAAAATAATTGACTTTTTTTTTTTATACTAGATTTGCAAAATGCATGGGGGTCATTTAGTAAATTATTTTTGAGTAAGATTTTAATTTTTCAGATATGGCGTCCAATTACAGCAGTACTGTTTTATCCTATCTCAGGACCAAAGGGGTTTCATTACCTTATGAATCTCTATTTCTTGTACACCTATTCCACTAGGTTGGAAACAGGTTTGGATATTTTCTCTCTTTTTTTAATGATGTATTGTCATGATTAATATTTAAAATATATATAAAGAGAAAATATTCTTTCAAAAACTAAATCAGAAATTTTGTCAAATAGACTATATTAGTGAAATAAGTAGTTCATCATTTCTCAACCTGTGGGGCATGCAGACAAGGGGTGGTTGTGAAGACGGTTATTCTAATATAAGGAGCTAAAAGTCTATTGTGCATTGATGTTATAGATCTGTTTTTGAACATTGATCAATTAAAAAGGACTTTATTACAAATGTTTTAAAAAAAGTTAAATAAAGAAATATCTTTCCATTTTTTGAATATGACTTTTAAAAAGCCTTTTCGCAAAAGGCGTCTACAACATTAAAATTGACTGAAAACACTTTCTTTAAAAGCATATTTTAATACATCTCAGCCAATGTGATTCTACCCATCTTTTTAACATTAGAACTGATAAATTTCTCCCTAGCGTTGTACCATCGTTCTGTTGATCTTTTTATATGTGACCAAAGCATGGGCATTACATGAAGCGTGGCTTAACACAAAAATAATGATGTTGCATTTCTTCTACTCAAAATTCTTGAAATCAATCAGTGTATTTCTCAGCCCCAGTCCCGTAGCAGATGTACCCTCTTTATTTTGGGAAAAGAAGAAGGAGGGCACATAAACAAAAGGTTAAGAATCAATTTCTAAGACTACTTGCCAAAACTTAATACAATTTGGCACATGTCTTCTGAATACATTCTGCCCTAGCTTTGACAAAGCCTTCTACTATTTTCAATAAGTTTGAGCTTAAATAAAAATTCCTAATAGGATCTTTTTGTTTATTTCAGACACATTCTCTGGTTCACCTGCTGACTATGCTTTCATGTTGATCTTCAACTGGATATGTCTTGTTGTATCCTTTTTTTTTTTTTAAGTTTTACTTTGCTGACAGCAACTAACATGAACCATGATGAACCAATATTGTAACTATGATCTCATTATTTAGAACAGCTTGGTTCCTCCTCTACTTCAGCAAGCTGGTTCATTAGAAAGACAGATAGTTTTAACAAAAAAATATTTTCAGCCACAAATACATTAATTTTTTCTAATAATTAACTTAATCTTTGTTTGTTTATATATTAATTAATGTCAATTAGTATTTAATATCTGCCAAGATTAATGGGATAAATTAAAAAATTTTTGAAGTACTTTTATCTTGAATATTGTTTGTTTTAAGAAATTCTTGGTTGGTATCATAGATAAGTTTTCAGAATCGTAAAGCATCAACATCCTAAGAGTAAAATTATTGAAGTTTATTTACAATTCTGAACAAAAAAAATGGAAATCAGTAATGTAGAATATTATCTGCATGATTGAAGTAAAGATTTAAAATAAAAACACTGCTATATTCTGAAGTAAAACAGAACATTATGAAACAAAATAAAACCAAATTTAAGGTTTTCTTAGTAAAGCATCAACATCCTAAGAGTAAAATTATTGAAGTTTATTTACAATTCTGAACAAAAAAAAATGGAGATCAGTAATGTAGAATATTATCTGCATGATTGAAGTAAAGATTTAAAATAAAAACACTGCTATATTCTGAAGTAAAACAGAACATTATGAAACAAAATAAAACCAAATTTAAGGTTTTCTTTGACTATCTTCCTTATTGTTTGGGCAAATATTCAATTATATAAAGTTTGTGTAGTTTTAGTTAATAATACATGTATAATCTTTGACTAATTAAAAGATTATTGGGCTTGTGGCTGAACTGCCTGTAAGTATTTTATTTTTATTGATATTTTTAATATTTTTCATACATCTTGAAATCATTATTTTTTCTAGAATAAAAATAATTTACTAATATTTAGCATTAGTCTGATGTAATTTTTACCTTCATGGATTGAATATTTCGTTACGCTTTACTATAGTTCTTTAGAAAGAAATGACAGTGAAGAGCTTTCTTTTTCATAAGCATCAGTAAAATCTTTCTGTTGGTCAATAGGCTCAGCCATGAAATTTGTGTATGTGTGTGTGGACATTTAGACCAGGAAGTCCTTGAAAAATACTTGAACCTGTAGAATTTTGACTATCAGAAATTTAAATGTCTTTTTTAAATTTGTGTTTAATTATAGATCTTATAGCAGATTAATTGCTGGTTTTTAAAGTAGTAAAAGAAAAATCTTTGTGATTTAGTTTCTTAAATTATTCAATATGTACTTTGTGTATCTTTGGTGAGGGACAAGAAAAGTAAAATGTGATATTAATTGCAATGTTCCTGTCATATCAATCAGCAAGTGCCATCTTTTTAGTGTTTAGACTTAGGAGTTATAATTTGCTTGACTTACATGTTAATTATTTTTTGCCTTAAGACAAAAGTATCTATTATAGATTATTCCTTTCCAACCATTTACTGTCAAGTGTTTGAAGTAACATTCAGCCTGCCTCAAAAGATAACTGTGACATCTGGCTTTACTCATCCATGTTCTTAACATTAATAGAGAGTGAAAGTCTTTTTTTTTTAAATATTGAGATTCAAGTAGGACTTTTCACACAAGAACTCGTACTACAAAACACCCCATCAGTTGTTTGGTATAGTTAAACTTACTGATAGTAAATACCAATACAAATAGAGATGTAAGAAAACCACTGAAAAAAAAATGCTTTTATTGTTACCAATGCATTTCATGAATTGTAATTGTATACATTCCCTAAAACTGCAGCTTTTAATGGATCCCATGGTGTTGAGTGTACTGTATGTTTGGTGTCAGCTGAATAAAGATCAAGTCATTTCATTTTGGTTTGGCACACGTTTTAAGGTAACTTAGAAAGTTAATCATTTACAGTTTCATCACTACAGTAGGATCACATCATGTCACCTCTCCCTATGGTTCTATCTAGGTCAAAGGCAATCAACAGATTCCTACAGGTGTCTTGGTTCTGGGTGAGTCTCTCCAACTGTCTCCATGTCTTGCTCATCAGCTGGGCATCTGCTATCAAATCGCAGATCCATACATTCCTGTGCTGTCCCATCTTCCTCTTTCTTGGGGTCATCTGTTTCTGTGGCCCGCGATTAATAAGGGTGTCATTTGACTAGTATAATGACCAACTGACTAAACTTTTCTCTAAATAAAGTTAGGTACTCATTAGAATTGGTTGGACTCAGGGGTACACTAAAAATGCAAAAATTCATTGAAATCCCCAGCCCAAGAGATTTGAGCATGAGTCCCCTTGGTTCAGAAACTAAGCATTTCAGCTGTCAAGTGCCACTTTTTCTTTTTGTGTGCCAGTGTGTAAACTCTTAACACAATTTTAAAAAGCCTACATTTCTATAGAATGTAGAACATTTAATAATTAGCTTCTTTTTTGCAGTAACATCTGTAATATACATAAGAGAAATTTGAAATAAAAATTGTAATCTCAACATAACCACTAATTTGAATGCAATTACAATTTTATACATGTATATTTTAATGCTTGTCTTGAAAACATCTGTAAAATGTCTGTTATTTCATAACAAAAAATAATAAGTACAAATCTTGGTCAAAAATATTTTGTGATAGACTCCCCCTTATCCTATGTCATCTTTTTTTTTCAGGCAATGTATTTACCTTGGGTGCTGTTTGCATTTAATCTCATCATAGGCAGTGGGTGAGTTATTACTTTTTTCATGCTCACTCTAATAGTATTAGTTTTGTATAGATTTCATTTAACAGCATAGATTAAATTATTTAGAGATGGCACTAATAAATGCTTCAACAATTATATTATATTCTTTTAGTGGCATGATGGAGCTCTTTGGTATTGTGGTTGGACACTTGTACTTTTTTCTCATGTTCAAGTACCCTCAAGACTTTGGAGGAGCTCAGTTGCTCAGTGTGCCAAACATACTGTAAGAGTTCTGATGTTAAATAATAAAATTTATGTGATATTTTTGGGGTGTTCTATAGGAGTATGGGAAAAGGAATCCAGAAAAAAAAGTATCTAGGAGAATTCCATTTTCTACACACTTTCATGCTCAGAGTGCTATGGTCTAACATCTTTTTGGAGGAGGGGAGAGGGGCTATCAGAAAGGTTTCTTTGCTGTAAACACAACTCAGCTTGAGTTGATATTCGAATTCAAGCTCCTTTGATAGGTAGTCAATGTGTTAATGTTTTTGCCACACATCCCATACTGGCTCTGGTGTCTTGATGGTTTCTAATGTTATTATTATTTACCTGAATCCAGACAATGAAAATAAATTTTAATTTAGAAAAAACTTGGAATGTTTAGCACCTCAAATAAAGAGGATTTTTAAAAAACTAGTTTACTTTATTCAAGTTTATTTGCAATGTTCATAGTTAAAAATTGTCCTCACAGAAAGCTTTCATTAGATCTGTGGCACATTTATCAGGAATAGCAATGAATTTTTTTTTTTCTGTATTCACATGATTGTGATGCAGGTTTAAAATTAAATAATTATAATAATATAGGCAACATTTATCCTTTTGAAAATACTAGGTAAAAAAATAAATTCTAAATTGCTATATTTAGTATTTGTCCATTCCTGATCTGTTCTTGATGAGTGTTGAGGTCATGTGTAATACTTGCAGGGGTGCCACTTTTCCGGAATAACCCGGAAATCCGGGTTTTGAGGGGTCCGATTTCCCCCCCTCCGGGTTTGCCTTCTACAATTTTGTTAAAATCCAGGGTTTTAGTTGATTTAGATTTTTTCGAAATTTCTGGTCATTCCCCCCCCCCCCCCCCGTTAATTTTAGTTTGTTAGTTCCGATCGCGCGAGCCGCCATTTTTTAAACAAAATCGACCAGTCTCGTATCTCGCGAGACTTATGCGCACTAAGCTTTATTTACCGGTACAGTATTTTGTTTTTAAGTGTCAAAAAAGTGTAAACATTGTAGATCTATAGAGAATTTCTAGATCTACGGAATGCGCCTCGAATCGGCTCGATTTAGAGTATAAATCTATTTCTATGATCAATCTAGAATCTAGATCTGGTCTAGAGTCAATCTAGACTGTAAAGTCTTGTATTTACTATAATTTAGTATAGATATAGTCTAGATTTAGATCTACTCGCGTACCTAGCGGCTAGCCTAGATCTTGAAATAGAAAGAAAAAAAATTCACGAGTGAGAAATTATATATATATATATATTTTTTTCTTTCCGTGTTTTATATTTTAATATTTGTATAGGTTCCATATAGACATAGAGCCTTAGCCTATGTCTAGAGTATTATAGAAGTAGGATCTAGATTTAGGATATTTACATCGTTTTGAGATCAGAACTAGAATCAATGATTGAAGAATTAAATGAGTAAGTTTGCGTTCGCCTGAAGACTTAGTAGAGGCTAGAAAAAATAGATCGATTGGTCAATAGATTTATACAAATAAATTATAATTATGTATAAGCAGTCCAGCACATTCTAGCCATCTAGGTCTACATTTAAATATTAGAAACTAAATCTAGATGTTCATTTTGGAATAGATCTGGACTAAATCAATTTTATCTTGTTGCAATAGATTTACAGGTCCATGCATGTACATTGATGGAATAAGTTTTATCAATGTTGATTAAAGTAGGCTGCTTCAAAGGAATAATGAGGGAAAAAATGTTAAGAGAGAAACATCATTTAAAATAAGAGAGAAACCTCATTTAAAATAACTGTGTGTTTGTGAGGGGGGGGTGTGTGTACAAACATTGTTAATATAAAATTGTAGACCTACTAAATCCTCTTAACTTGTATTACAAGCTTTATCAATAAATACACACAAACTCTATTTATTATAATGATAGGCTTACTAATAACATATTTAAAACATGGGGGGCATATTATGATATAGATCTAGGTAGTAATTTAATGCTGTTTTTCTTTCTTTTGGTGCTTAAATTGCATATGCGGTACGTTTCAGGGTTGGTAAAGTTTGGGGTTTATGATTTCAGGGTTTGTAAAATTTGGAAATTCGGGTTTCAGGGTTTACTTGGTCTCATGGGTGGCACCCGTGAATACTTGTACTTTTTGCTTGGAGATGTCTGTTGTAAACACTAAGAAGCTACTCATGCCTGTTGTGTTGCTGAAGACAATCTGCTTTTTCTTTGCAATCCTTGCCATTATCAGTGCATGTCACTATATTTTTTTTAATACATCATATATTTACATAGATTTAAAAAACATTCTAGATGCCTATAGTTTTTTTTTTTGTAATTATGTTGCAATTTGAAGTTTTAAAATGTGATACATTCAGAAATTTACTTTTCATATAATAAAAATGTTTCTTTAAATATTCATAGATACAAGTGGTTTCCAAGACGTCAAGGAGGCTCTGGAGGATTTGGTCAGGCTCCACCTGTCAGGCGCCGGCCAGACAATGGTGGAAATGATGGAGGGGGATGGCGAGGCCACAACTGGGGAGCTGGGCATCAATTAGGTGGAAACTGAAACTTGAGCTAAGAAAGAATGAAGCTTTTTGAAGTGTCAACTGAAAAAAAAAATTAGAACAAGAAATTTTTTTTGAGGAAAACACCTGCCAAAATATTCAGTAAAAACTTTTCATAATAGGTGATAAAACAATAACATTTCATTCAATATCTTTGATGTTGGACTTTTTAAAATTTTAATATTTACAGTTTATTATTTGAATATTTATACCATGCTTTCAAAGGTATACATGATAGTTACCCAACAACACTTGGTGATGTTAGTTCTTTGTAAATATATATGCAATGTTAGAGAACTAATTCTAGCTTTAAAAACATTCTGTTCAGAGAGAAATGTTACATTGAATCCTAGTTACAAATGTATTTCTATAGATTTGTATCAATGGTTTTGGTGGGTAATTGTTTCCATAGTTTGCAGTATATTGTCAATGATAAACACAATTTCAAACCACTTCTGGAGGCTAAGGTAGTAATGTGTTTTTAGAAAATATCTTCTTAATTTTAAACAGTCTAAATATTGAGAAATAATCATTATAGTTACAACATTACAATTACTAACCTTTCAATAGGGTTGATGACTCAAGAATTCACTCCATCTTACTGGTTCGTAAAGCAAACAAAATAATTTGACAAGAGTTTTCCTTAAAAAGTATATCAAAAACATCTAAAAAAAAAGAAAATATCATTAACAAAATGGAATAGTCAACTTTATATTTTATAGCTAGCAGCCAGTTTACCAATACATTGAAACACTTACTGGTGTTACTATTGGATACTCTGATCAATTTTGTCATAAATTTATTTTGTTTAAATTGAAAGTATATTACTTTTATCCACTTGCATAAATATATATGTATGTCTGTGTCTGGTTACAAGGTCATTTTTTGGAAATATTGTTTGAAGAGTTTCTTCCCCTTTGGCTGTGTGGTTGTTTACATGTATTTAAATGCTAGATACCTGTCGGTTGCTGTGGACCTTTTTTTTTTAATGAGTTGAAGGTGTGGCCATGTGGGAGTGTGTGGTGGAGATAGCTGCTGAGTGTGTGGTGGAGAAAGCTGCTGAGTGTGTCTGTTTTTGATGTAGACTATGAGAGAGTGCAGTACCTGGTATGTTTGGGTTTAGGCTGCACCATTTGATGAATGTGTATCTGCTCATATACTGAACATTTATTTATATTTAATTTTTTTTTTTTAAATGTATGATGCTTTTAGTTGTTTTTCTTTTCAAGAAACCTGTTTCTAAATTGTGCATATAAATAAAAAGAACAACAACATATTTACAAATAGTGTGTGTTGTTTATCCAAATATTGTTCTGCTAAAAAAAATAAAAAATGTATTAATCTATATTTTGTACATTCACATACACATTTATCTCCCATTGATTTGAAAAAAAAAAGGGGGGGGGGTTCTGTGTAATTGTATTAAATCCCCATTCATTTTCATTATAAAATGTTTGCTTTGATCGGGCATGTCAAACTCATTAAGGTGTATGGGCCACATAAAACTTAATATGACCTGAGGGGCCGCAGCCAAAAATCAGTTTGAAAACAGCCTACTAGTTTTATGTTCATTAGAAACAATACAATAATGAATGGCATACCTGTCCCTTAGTCAGCTAAAGTTGTAGCACAATTTGCTCATTAAAATGACTGTGATTACACGCCTTATTGAGTTTGTCCTGATGCTCGACATGTATTCTGGGCTACAAGTTGATTCATGTCAGGTGGAAGTTTGTTGGCCACTGACACTTTCATCACTGATGACAAATTGTGATCAGATAATCTCAAACGGTGAGGTGTTTTTGTAGCTTTCAGTATGGAAAAGAACTGCTCACAGAGATAAGTGCTTGCAAACATAGCTAGAATTCTGGCTGCAAATTTCCGTAATTCAACGTACGTTCAGGTAAATAACTGTAACATTTTGTCACAGCCACTTCTATATACTTCACTTTCAACAAAGATTCCGACTGCAATTCTATCAGCTCTAGTTGCACTTTATCGGCAGCATTTTCAGAAGCAACTGAAAATGGAGATACAACAACAAAAATTCTAGCTCGTATGAAACGAAGTCACGAAAACGTTCAATGAAAGCATCTTTAACAAATGCTGTAGCCGTATTCAGTGACGTCACTAGGGTAGGTGTCACCCGGTGCGGTCAGCTCAGGGTGTCTCCCCCACCGCCTTTAAAATATTCCTTTTTTTTTTGTTTGTTTGTTTATTGCACCGTAATACATATAGTTTATAATTACCAACGTTATTTGATTGTTAACTATAAAATGAGTATCTATTACATTTAAAAAATTCAGTTTTTTATTACAATATATCTACAGTTCAAGGGTTTGCGTAGTCATGTAAAACTCTGCATGCATCCTTAATCTTTGGAATTGAAGACATTGCCATTAATCTATTGTTCGATTTGCAACAATTTAACTATAAGTCAATTACACTGGTTTTTTTTCTGGATTTCAAACTTGAAAACGTATTATTAACCTTATCATAGTTAATGTTTTTAGCGATCTCATTTTTAATAAAATTCCCCTTATGAAAGTGTCGTTTGTTCCTTTGTCTCAAAAAGTTCTTAATTTTAATTTTAAAATCCATTTTCACATGAGACGCCATAGATATGCAGATGGTAAGAAACGGTTGAAGGCTTTGTTAAATGATATGGAGATAGTTTTTAAGGTCTAAGTGGCATATGAATCAAGCAGTCAACCTTTATTTTCTTCAAGATCAACTTTTGTTGCCTTGAGAGCTCTTCTCAGTCATTTTATTTCTGTTTGAATGTCGTCTTTTGAAAAATCATTTCCTCATATACGCCAATATTTTGAAACTGGCATCTACAATACTTCGTTGGTTGTTGAACTATAGAATTTTTCGGTTGGATTGCTCCAAATTTATCTGATAGGCCTACATCAGTGATTGCTTCCAGTAGGAGTTGAAGCTCAGAGTTAAAAAACGATCAATGCACATAAGAATGAACCTCTTCTTCTCATCTTAAATAGTGAGTCCGGCATCTTGTGATTACTCGCCTGACATTTTCTTCTTGTTTTTAATTTTTATTTCTTCTGAATCACAGTGCTTTTTTTTTTTAGGAGAGCCTTTTTTTAAAAAACACTTAGCGCTAAAGTGTTATGCTTTTGTTTAATTAGTCCCCACATTGTCAATAATTTTAAGACAGGCCTACTCGTGTGTATCTTTGGCCTTCTAGTAGGCTACATTTCTCCCCGCCCCCCTAAAAAAATAAAGATAGGTAAAATAAAAGATCTTAAGCTGCGCCTCTAGAGGCAATAATTTCAGAACGAAAAAAGTATCTCAATCGTATCAAATAATGCTCGGCAAACAGCTAATTTCTGAAAAAGAATGTTGACCACATAGATTGAGTGAATGTTTATATACATATATTAAATAGCTATTCTGTTGGTTCTTAATAAATTTCCTGTACTCATGGTTCCAGACATTGAAGCTGCATTTTCATATCTTTGAGATTCACATATACATTCAAGCTCAACCTTTTCTAGAAATTTAAGATATTAAGTTGATCTCATCAGCTTATTTTTGGTCTCCCTTAAAATCTTACAACTTCTGAATCTGATCAGTGTGTGCTATGTCAGGTGTGTTGTCAAACAAAATACAAAGTTGCTTACAGCCATTCTGACTCTAATATTTTTTAAGTCGTTTGCTATAACATTTATAAACTTTTTAACATAACAAATGTACTGTCAGCAATGGGTTTTATGTACATACAATTTCCATCATCTCGTGGAAGTTCTTTATTCAATAAAGACTCGTTGTTAATATGGTCACACTATTTCAAATATTTTGCTTTTATACAAAAAAGTTCCGTGCAATATCTCCTTCCATTGTTTTTCTTCTTTCCATCCATCATAACAACGACTTCCTTGTCAATATCCGGATTCTTATGTTTTCCAATTCTTCATACGTCTTTTAATATTCCAATATAGGACTTAATCTCAACTATACATTAAATTAAGTTTGTATTTCATTTCAATACAATTAGTTCAAAATAGTCGACAACAAAAGAATAGACCTACATTTTTTTGGCACTAGCCAAGAATAAAAATCCCCTAAAATATTCAAGTATATCAGTGGACAGACACATTGTAACATTTCATTCATCTTGGCTAGAGCTTCTTTTACAGAAAAATGAAATAGAATTATAATCTTCAGAAATCTCAATGGCCACTTATTTACTTTCCAATTCTAAAAAAAAAAAATATATATATATATTATGCCTGAAGAATGTCGTCATTTGTTAAACAGTAACTATTGGCTGGCATCCTGATATTACGGTGCTAGCTACAAATTCAATAGATTCGATTAAAACATTTTTGAATCAAAGCATAATCAATGCAGAAACATGCATGCAGCTTGTATACTTGTGACATATATATAAATATTGATATATTTAGTATGATATAGCATTTTAAACCTTTTGATAGACTTTCATTAAACAATTAAAATATGTTTAGTCGAAATAAAAAAAGTTTATAAAACTATTTATTATTTGTAAATAACATGTTCCAATATTTACCAACTGTCGTTTATTTTTTTTTTAATTGTCAGTTATTCACAAAGTGCATTTTTTTACTTGGATGTCACCCCCCTAACGGGTGTCACCCGGTGCGGACCGTACCCCCTACTGACGCCACTGGCCGTATTTAATCTTTTTAGTTCCTGACACGTTGAGAAGTGAATATATATATATAGTCTATGTGTCACGATCTTTTATGATGTTGGATGTCATGTTGAAGATTATCTTGATCTATATTGCACAATCAATGATCGTGGTTGCCAAGGATTTAGAAATCGTCAGTTGCTAAGATGATCATTTAGAAGGAAGTTGCTAGTTGATAAGATGATCATCTAGAAGTTGCCAGTTGATAAGAGGATCATCTTGAAGTTGCTAGTCGATAAGACGATCTAAGTATGTTATTATTAAATTCAATGAAGAAACTTCTCCTCGTCAAATACAAATACTTTCATTCAGAACTTGGAAAAGCTATTCACAAATAATTACAATGATATACTGTGATAGAATAAAACACAAATTATATTTCTACTAGTTTAAATGATCTACACAATAATATGATCATGTCATCTTCCTTTGAGTTCCAACACGAGACTGGCGGTAATATCTAGAATCTTCTTAGACCTTTGGGCGTTACCATGTGACAAATATCTCTTTGTCGCTTGGTTAATCAATTGACCAATAAAATATAGCTTAGCGGACAATAATTAATATTTCTAACCAATCCCATTTATTCCAAAACAGAAGTTTGTTGCATGCTGGAATTTCCCGAGCTAGCTGATCTAGCCGGCAGACCTTGGCTAAATATAGACAAAGCGTACGTGACACTATGGTTTATCCACAGTCGTAACTTTGCTTGAAAGCACTTCACATCATCACACGCAGTTGTAACAATTTTGTCTTTACCTTGAAGTTTCAAATTGAAGTCTTGCAGGTGACCAATGAGATCAACTATAAATACCAAATTCTGAACTCATTCGTGAGTTTTGGAAATGTTCAACAGGTTCACCTTTCATGTTCAGAAACTGTACAATTTCCTCACGCAGTGCAAAAATCTCTTGAATACTTTATGACAGGAGAGCCAGCGTAGGGAACACATTCATTGGCTATGATTTAAGCCACGGGCACGAATAAAATTGAGAGCGACTGAAAACGGTCTTATGACATGTTTGAACTGTAATTAGGCCTATTTTGCGCAGAATGTTTCTTGGTGAATGGTGCACTGAAAATGAGCAAATTTAAAATTAGCATCAGTCTCCTTTTTTTTTTCAAGTAGCTTTGAATCAAAACCATTTCATTTCATGGTTGGTTCGCCATCCGTTGTTAGACTAGCTAAACAATATCACCTCCTGTTATTTCTCAAAAAACACTCTCGTTTGTTGTGGTGTTATGCATAAAACAGAGCTCAAGTAGTTCCTCGTGTATCTCAAAGTTTCTGTCACAGGCCCTTATGAATATAGCCAACAGTGCTACACCCGTCACATCAGTTGATTCATCGAGAGCCAATGAAACTAATTCAAAATCAACTATTTTGTTCTTTGATTGTTCACGCAAGCTGACTGATATGTCATTTATTATATCTGCCACAGTGTTTCTAGTCAATGTTATTTCTTTGAATGTTTTCACATTTTCTGGACAAATTACTTCGGCTTTAACGACACACTCCTTAAAAAAAAAACCATTTACTAAATGATTTGCTATGGCTTGCAATTAAGTTTTACAAAATGTAGCTGGCTTTCACTGTAGACTCACTCTCGTTGTTCAGTTTAACAAATACTATTTTTCAATTCAAGTAGCTTATCATCTCTTTTTTTAAGCGTAATAGTTTAACATTATTTTTATAATTTTTTGAGGTGGCCTAGCGGGCCGCATGCGAAGTGGTCCTAATGCATTTCTATTTTTTTTAAAGCAATGAGATTAAATGTTTCTTTTTTAAACATCTCAACCCTGACCCTCACCTTTCATAAGCTCATTAGTTCTTTCTTTCTTGCTAGCACTTCATCATGACTGCATGAGAGAAGCATGGGAAATGTTTTGACATGCACTGTAACTCTCCTATTCAGAAGTTCATTTAAGTATATTTCTCTGTTTTTAAATTGAACTCATTCGCACCCTCTGTTCACCATTTAAACATAAATATACCTAAAAATGATACAAACACAGACATGTAGGTCAGTGAATACAGCATTGGGATGATACTCGCATGTTAAATCACAAAATTACCCTCACAACAGATGGCCTCATTAATTATCCTAGATATTTGCTTACTAGTACTTTTAGAGTCTTGAGTTTTTCCTAACCTAGTCAACGAAATTTGTGCATGTATTCTTCATGAGATTTTGATGAACTTAAAGCTTGTCCTAACATAAATGGGGCTTGAGTCAACAGTGGAGCTGGAAATCGGACATCGTCTCAAAGTTTGATTCTTCTACATTGATCGATTGGTAGCAAGAACATAGATTAACCATAATTAGCATTCAAAATTTGTAATTTATTTTTTATTTCTATTCACGTTTTGTTCTTTTTTTGTTCGCAATATTTCAATGCAAAAGAAAAATGTGCTTTAAAAACAAAAAGACACCCTTAACATTCTTAGTCTTGATCGCTGCTTTGAAATTTTCAGGTACCCGGGTATTCAGACTACTAAGGAATAAATGCGTTCCAAAAATATTGTTCCTTCTGGATGCGTTCAGATGAATCACTGGTCTCTGTTTCTTCTTGGGTCCGGGGAGACTATGATGTGACTAAAGTAGCCGATTTTGGAGCGGCAGAGTTTGCCACAGTTCGTGCACGCGAATATACCTGTTTTATGGCAGCGTTCTTTCTCATCCTCTAGAAAAGCCGCTTCATTTCTTTTGCTCTGAGCGAGTTTAGTACCAGCACGTATTGTCTGTCTCCATGCTAAAATAAAATAACAAGAAGGATTTCCCAATAGGTTGAGCGCAAAATGTAATCATAAAAACTCAACATTCCTACCAATTAAATGTTGACTCTGGTGTTGTCCCACTACGAACAGTTATAGATTTACTTTTGTTTCTTATTTATATAAATGGTCTTTCTGACGACATTTTCACTGTATAGAACAAGTAAAAATAACACAAGATATTGAAAGTAAATGTACTTTGAAATAGAACCGAGATTTAAGATAAATTATACCAGCGTTACGTCTTAAAGCATAACTCAGAACGCTATGGTCCAATCTCATTTGTTGACTAATGGGGGGGGGGGGTATCTGGGAAAAGGTTTTCCGTGATGCCTTTAGGAGCTCAGTAAACACAACTCTGCTCGAAACGGATGTCGAACCTCGAGCCCCCTTTCATATGTAGCCAAGTCAAGCGTAGGTTATCTCTCGACCACGCTTCCCACTTATTTAAGGCCTAACGTCTTCTAACTTTTCTTACACATTTCTGACACAAATACCTTAGTGAACTCAAGTTTTGGAATCTTTGAGAATAATTTCGTAGTTTGGAAACTCAAACGCAAAATATACAAATGGAGGACACCTCAAGGTCGATGTAACACTTCAATGTTCATAGGACAAGTGTAAATAGTTAAATGGTGTAATGTTGAAGAATGCGAATGTCGTGGAATGCTGGGTTCGTGCTTCCTGGAGTACTCTTGACACGTGACTGTGACAGGTTGGGGAATGTGACGTGTGTTTGGCGCGTTTAATGTCATGGGGATGATTATTTTTAAAGCACACACCTACCCGTCAGCATATAAATCGGAAGCAGGCACGCAACAAGACAAGCAATGAAAGAAAGATACAAAGTTAAAAATGAAGAATATTTATTTACATAAATATTTACATATAAGAATAAAAAGGGGGAGGGTTTGCATCTATCTCTAATCAATAATATCTCTAATCATCACTCTTGCACTTAATAAGAGAGTATGTCACTTTGTCCTCTGACTTAGCTGGATGTCCTGTTGATGTCGCAGCTGGTTGTGTCCTAGCTTGATGTTCTGCAGCTGGAGGTGGCGCTCTAGCGGATAGAGGGACGCCGGTGATACAGTTCTTGTGGAGTCTCAATCCAAAGTTCTTATATCTGTAGTGGGCACAGTAGGGCGGGTGGCCGGCTACCGTGGGCACAAGTATACTGCGGGCAGATCTGATCTGCCGGGGGCAGCGTAGTTAGCAGGATAAGTCCAGTGAGTTGCGGAGGGTTTGGCGTAGCTATGACGTCTCGCACAGAATCTGGGTCTATAGGGACGTCGTATCTAATAAGTCGACAGGTGGGCTGTCGAATAGGCGGGCAAATAGATCCGATAGCGCCAAGTAGTAGAGTTGAGTAGATCCACGTAGGCAGTAGATGATACCCAATAGCAAGTAGGCAACAGTGCAGTGCTGAATAGCAATAAGTACGAAGGCAATAGTGCCAAATGGGCAATAGGCAATTGATCCGATAAATAGCAAATAGGCAGTTGACTAGGAAGACAATGCCAAGTAAATAGCGAATAGGCAGACACCTGAGGGAGGCTGCGGATAAATAAAGACAAGTTAGGACATGTCTCTCATGCACCTTATCGATGCCCTCGACTGAGGTGCATTTGTCAGATTGGTAAAATTGCTTTTGAGCACAATGGGGAGATAATAATAATAATAATAATAATAATAATAATAATTTTATTTATAAAGCGCTGTTAACAAACAAAATATAGGCTCAAGGCGCTGTAACAACATTACAAACAAAAACACGAGACCTAAAATGACAGTTAATCTAAAAAAGTTTTAAACAGATAGGTCTTAATGTTCTTCTTAAAAGTGGTGTAGCATGTTGTCTGTCTGAGATCAATGAGGAGTGAGTTCCAAACCTTTGGTCAGTGAACTGAAAAAGCACGCAGACCGTAGCTTTTGAGGGAGAAACGTGGCACTACTAAAAGCGTTGAGTCCATTGAGCGCAGGGCTCTCTGGGGGACATATGGAGTAATCAGTTCGCTAAGGTACAAGGGCATCTCATTGTTATATATACACTGATGACAAAGTCTGGCGACCTTGTAATCGATTCTCGCTTTCACGGGAAGCCAATGGAGCGTGCGCAAGAGCGTAGTAGAAGAATCTTGTCTAGTTTTTTTAAGGACTATTCGAGCGGCGTTGTTCTGTATACGTTGCAGCTTGGCTATTTTGTCATCAGGTATACCTGCTAGCACGGTGTTGCAGTAGTCAAGGCGGGAGAGTATTTATGTCACAGCTGGCGTTTTTGTTGACTCTGTTGTTAAATATGGTCGGATCTGGCCTAATCTGCGCAGCTGCAGATAAAGACCTTTGCAGAGCTGACTTATGTGTGGGTCGAAAGATAGTGTTGAGTCGAAGAAAACTCCAAGATTCCGCACTACATGGACAAAAGGAACATGGCAGTTTGTGATAAAGATGAGATGATGACAAATGGGATTTGGAAAATAGATGGCTGATAGTAGCTATATAAAATGTATATAAAAGGGGAAATAATAATCTCAAATCAACAACAAAAGTTGAAAGAAAAACAGCAGACAAAACATAAAGTTTTTTTAACAACATAATAATAATACTGCACTCCTTGTTAGTTACACAAGTCAAGAAAATCCTATCCGCATAACAGCGGTATCAAAAATATCCAATACGTTAAACTCTCCAGAGTATATTACAAATCACGTCCGCATCTCAGCGGGTAACACTGTACAGAATAATACTGATTAACTACCAGTAATACATGTCTCAAAAAGACCACTGGCATCAACTGCCTAAAAGATACTTCTTAACTGTAAATACTGCTCGACTTTTCTAAGTCGCTACTGTCCGTCATGGACCAAAATATACTACTTGACCGCCCGGTCTAAGGGGTAGTCTAAACTCAAAGTCAACTTTATTCATTCTACTTCCTGTTTTCTATATCAGGAATTCCACGTGTCTTTTAACCTCTTAACATGACGTGAACATTAAATCAGGCAATGTCAACTGAGACTGTGACAACGGGTCAAAGTTCATTGCTGTCTAAAGCCACCAATTTACTTGGTTACTATGTCGCGTAGCTTTCTATTAGGCCCCCAGTCCCAAGTACAACGTCACAATAACTCCGCAATGATTGGGGGCCTTGGAGTGAGAGCAGACTTTTAAACCAGCACGTCCTAACGTTAAGAAGCTACACAAGTTCAGGGGGGAATGTGTACAGAAGTATAGAGGGCGAGCTAGGGAACACTACTTAGCATCTTGTAGGTCTGTGCTCAATTTGGTACGAGAAAATTGATTATGTGACACAAGCATAGCCTACTTATGACACACACGCTAAGAGGAAAATAAACAATCTGAAAACACGAATGTCGAAAATCAACCAGAGAAATGCTTGCAACATTAATTAGAAATCTCAGCCAAATGATGTGTAAGATAACACCCAGACTTAATAGGTTGGCATTTCGTTCTTTCTTTTTATTTTATATAATTTTCTACTTTGCTAGAAAATTGTTGTTTTTTTTTTTTGTTTTGTTTTGTTTGCATTACTCACACAGTATGAGTTTGTCACATAATTTCAAAGTTTGCGATATCATGTATGAGTTGGCTGTGATAAAATGTAGGATAAAATATTCACTCATTAGTTTAATGGGAAGACGCCATCAAAGGTTGACATCTTGTATATAGCAGGGCAGGATGAATGCCGACCCGCTAGCATTGTTGACAATGTTTATGTTAGTTTGGGTTTTCTATGGAACTGAACTTTATGATTGTGAGAAAATCATCTAGCTTTCTTCCCCACCCGTGCAACAAATAGTCCCATCTATATATAAAAAGAGACCAAAGCATTCTAAGTTAGGCCCGCTAGAATTCATATAGTCTCCTCTGTTGGAGAGTTTATTTTGTGAGGTTCCATTAGGGACAAACGGGTGAGTGTAAATATTTTACTATACTTATTTTATTTAATAGGAATGTGTGTGTACAAAACCCGTCATTAGATCGTTACATTATTACTTTGTTATGCATGGGCATTGTGTTATTTTATGTCGATGCTATAGCTTCATATATTATTAATGCCGCTATGGTTGTCTAAGTTTGAAACCATAGTTATTATATTTGATGTTTTATACATCCCTGAATCTTAGTGATTAATGTAAACGATAACTTTTCATGAATCTAAGTGCTGTCTAAGAACTTAAATAACCGTGCTAAACTTACAGAGCGCTTGTGAGATTAATTATTTTACATTCCTATTATATCCCCCATGACTATTATTATGTCTTGTGAACTTACTGTTCCTTGGGTGAATATGGTTTCGATTTATCATATCAAACCCTTACCATTGTAGCTCGATCCCTAGTATTTTATTTTCACCTTATCTTTAGCTTTAGAGTAATATTTTCATTCCCCAATTTACTAAAACTGATTACTTATCGACGTAATCACATTCAATGTATCTATGGCGTAGCTATGGTGGGGGGAGGACGGGGAGAATTTGAAGATCCCCCCGGGACCCCTAATGAGTGTCCGAAATTTGTTTTTTAAATAAATTAAATAATACGTCACTGTCATGTGATCTTACTTTTCACATTGTTATATAAGTTAGTGAACCTGTTGTACGTATTCCACACAGATTATTAACTCTTTCCGTGCGGGGTTACTCTCAATTTCAAGGAGTGACTTCCATAGCGCTGACTAGTGCAGTGTTACTCTCAGGAAGTAACTTGGTATATAGGGTAGTTTATTTCATCATCCTTACCATTTAAGAAGAAACCTGATAAGAGCACTGAAAACAAAGGAGACCATGAACGTGTCGAAGAAAAGTATCACTATTCAGATGATTCATACAAAGATGCAGCAGTCGAAGAACTGAAAATGTCTCTTGATGAAGGTAGTAGCACTGAAGAGACTCCAGGGGAATACATTTTACCACAGTCAGAGAACACATCTGAACTAAGTGATGATGAGTCAAGTGATGGTCTTCCAAAATCACTTTTTCCAGAAGTGGAAGAAGCTGTAATTAAGTACAAAGACCGGATATATCCAGCCTGGAATTATATCTGAGGACCTGCGAGCAAAGATTGTGTTAAAGGGTAGCTTGTTTTTCCAAAACAAAGACAAACGGTATCTGTTTCCAGTAGAGTTTACCCAAAATAAATCACGAAGTTTAACATTATGGTTCACTAAAAAGCTTCCAACAGGAGAAATTTTTCACCGATCTTGGCTCCTCTTCTCTCCACACTTGGGATTTCTGCTTTGTTTTGCATGTGTACTGTTTTCCGAGGCATCAGACAAGACATCTAGTGCATTGAGCAACCAGGAGTTGGTTTCGACAAATGGAAGAAACCTGAGAGACGGAAAGAAGTTAGAAGAAGAAAAGCTTAAAGCAGAACCAGATGAACTGTTTTATGGGCAATTTTGATAAATCAGCAGTATTGGAGAGATATACTGAAGCTTGTTTTAGCTAATAAGTACTTAGCAAAAACAAACTCAAACTTACGTGGTCACAACGAAAAACTGAATTCACCCAATCCTGGGAACTTCCTAGCATCTTTGAAATTTCTTGCTGAATTTGATGAAGTTACGAAACACCTCTTACATAAATCAAATATGGGAAGACGCATTATTTGCCACCAGAAATTCAAAATGAGTTCATAAACTTGTTAGGCAATAAAGTTAGGGAATCAATTGTTGGGAATGTCAAGCAAGTTTGTTACTTTTCTCTGATGCTTGATTCCACCCCAGATGTTTCTCATCAAGAACAGGTATCCCAAATAGTTCGTTACATGGATGTTGAAATAAGAGTCATTCATTGGTTACTTTAAAATTTTGAAACCTAATGGACAATATTATGAAGAACTTGCTCTGAAAACTCTTTAAGACATTGGACTGGACTTTTATCTGTGCAGAGCAACAGAAACGTCTCTTAGACATACATCCAAAGGCAACAGTTTTGAACTGTGATAATCTCTGAACCGTGCAGCTCTTCATTCTGCTGAGATCCAGCAATTGTCACCTTTTTTTTTTAACTCTAGGCCTACTTAAATTGTTCAATTTTTTTCTCATTTACCCTAAAAATGGGCCAAAATGAAAGAAGCTGCAGCCAGAAGTTTAAAAAAGGAGAGTAATATAGTGTTGTCCGGAAGAGAAGAAGCTCGTCGGCAGTTTCCTTGCATCTCGACAAAATCATCAAGCTGTTGGAGAAACTTTCTGAATCAACAACTGAAAGAATGGACACTAGAAGCAATGCACAGAATCTTCTTTATGCAGTGGAAAATTATGAATTTTTTGCTTATCTGGAATTCTGGTCAAATCTCCTGCGCCCAATTAATATAGTTCAGAAGAAACTACAAACGTCTGGACTGCACATAGGGAAGTTGCTGCAAATTAAAACCCTTTCATGCTTTCTGCCGAAATGATGAGTAACTGACGAAACTGATCAGCAAATCCATCGAAAAAGCAAATGAAGGCAGTGAATGCGATGCATTTCCTGTAGTCAAAATAACCAGAAGAAAGAAAAGACTTAATGGGGAGTTGAGTTCTGGTGTAGGATTGTCAATAGAACTGCAATTCAAACTTATTTTGACAGAAGTGCTAGACAGAATTCATATGAAGATGAAGGACAGATTCTAAAAGCTGGAAAATCATGCCGACACCTTTGGGTTTCTTCTTGAACCAAGACACATCTTGGAGTCTATGGATGATGACACGCTGATGAAAAACTGTTTGATAAAATACAGGCAAATCGCTTGTTTAATGTCGTTGATGCACGAGCACTTTTCATCAACATTCCAGTTCCACAATCATCAATTGACATATTGAGGAAGCTGGCTTCATTTGGTAATGATGTGTGATCAAACCATGCATTACTGCTAACTCAGGTCACTTCTATTGTGTCATGTGAGAGATCATTCTCAAATTACAAGTTAATCAAAAACTATCTCAGGAGCACAATGACGCAAGAAAGGCTTAGCATGGCTTTAGTGTCAGTGGAGTCACAAATACTAGACCGTATCGATGTAGATGATGATATAGATGACCTTTGCTGCACAGAAAGCACGGCGTGGAGCAATATGAATTGAGATTTGTCATTCGTGCATTATTTCGCCAATACGCAACGGTATTATTCATTAAAAGATTCTTAATGATTATTTCTTGTTAATTTTACTGCTTTACTGTACCAATTAGAATGTAGGCTTATATATTTATTTAGTACATTATCTCATGTCATGATGTCGAATGTCAAAATACAAGGGGCCCCCCAAAGAGGTCAATCTCCCCAGGCTCCGAAATCCCTAGCTACGTCCCTGCAATGGATGAATCTTGACTAGTATCATCCTACATTGTATGATAACACATTTATTGTGGTTAACTCCCTTGTGTGTTATTTATCATTGAGTTATAGGTGTTTTAAGATTTTATGCCTCTAGTTGTTTTAAATGTCTTATTTAGATTGATACCAATGCCTGCATCTAAATGGTTGCAAGGCATATGAGAACCTCTACTCAATGCCTTTAGGAGGTTTCTAATTGACTATCATATCCCCAGCTTGGTTGCTGTAACTGCTTGGTGTAACTGTTAGCCGAAACTGGTTTCCACATCTGCCAGATCTCCACTCAAAGCTGTGACCGGAGACGACCACACCAGATACCCCCCCCCCCCCATTACATACCATAGAATATTGCCCAGTGTCCACAGTGCCTACTGCCCAGTATTCGGCCCAAGCTGTCCACTGCCCAATAGCTACTGCCGACTGGCTTAGAGCAACCTTCGCTACAGAAAATAAACTAGTGTGTTAGCACGTCCATCTACGAGCTAGAGACCACAGCTGAGAGATCCTCCACAGCTGAGAGATCCTCCACAGCTGAGAGATCCTCCACAGCTGAGAGATCCTTCTACGATAACTACTACAAACTTAGTCTGCAGCACCAACCCTCCCTACTGCTAAACAGACAGTGGCCTAACCCTAGAGCCAGCGTGCCTACAGCATAGAGGACATCTCAAGCTGACGTCCTAAGACAGAGCCGGATGACTCATCTTTCTGAGTGCCAGTCTTACGACCACCCGAAGAAGACCCACGGTCTAGCAACTAAGAAAATAAGTAGTCAAGACATAGGAACACTCTCTCATTCACTCATTACTTAGCAATCTATGATGAGCAATTATTATCATGAGCAATTATTTTGTACATTAATGCATCTATTTCATTCAACGGTTATATTTTTTTTTTCATCATTTATCTTTTGTAAACTTATATTCATTAAATCATTGTAATTTATAAATTTAATACACTATTCTGTTCTTACTGTTAGTTGCGGTGTGCCTGTTAAAAAATCATGAATATGTGAGCGGGATGAATAAATTAATTACCCATAGACTTTAATAAACGAGCCAAAAATAATCATTAAAACATCTCGTCACAGGCATTATTTGTGCGGAGGCCCTTTTTGTTCCCAAACAAGCTTCAATATGCTTTTAATAATCTTAATAACTTAAAAGCTTATCATATTTGTGACGGAGAAGAATAGCAGACGACATTGTCAGACTGGAACCAACAGGGGGAGAGAAAAGCTGGAAGACCAAACATGGAAGAGATCGGTAGACCAAACAAGCCAAGATGGCATTAAGGACGTGGAGCAAATGAGTGGAATTGACAAGAACATAGTCCGATAACGAAGTCCTATGCTCCACTAGGATTATATGGCTCCTTTTGTCTCGAAAGGCAATGGATGCGCCCAAATGAGTCACTGGTTTTGGCTTAATCTTGAGACGGGGCAGAATCTGGTGTGGCTAATCAAGCCAATTCTAGAACGGCAGACTTTGCCACAATTCGTACATGTGTATGCCTCTGATTTAGGGCTAGCAGACAGGGCAGCTTTCTTTTTATCCCTCTTGATTAAAGCCGCTTCAATTCTTTTGTTCTCAGCAAGGGTTGTCCCGGCACGCACAGTCTGTCTCCATGCACTCCGGTCTTTGGCTATGTTTTCCCACATACTTTCGCTGATGCCTTCCATCGGATCTGCTATGGATGTATATTCCCTCTTCCAGGGATTTAAAAGCACTGGATAGTACGACTGAGAAGAAGATGCCAAATAGTGTAGGGGCCAGTACACATCCTTGTTTGACACCGCTCTTAATGGAGAATGGCCTGGAGGAAGAACTTTCAAACTGAACGGTGCCCTGCATATTTTCGTGAAAAGCTGACACTAGTTTTCTTAACTTATTTGGGCAGCCGATTCTCTCTAGTACAGCAAACAGACCGCTTCTGCTAACAAGGTCAAAGGCCTTGGTCAAATCAATAAATGCTATGAAGAGGGGCTGCTTTTGTTCTCTGCTCTTCTCCTGTAGCTGCCGAAGAGAGAAAATCATATCTGTTGTAGATCTACCTGCCATAAAGCCACACTGCGACTCTGGATAAACACGATCTGCCAGGATCTGTAATCGCTTTAGTAATACTCTAGCAAAAGCCTTTCCGACCATGCTAAGCAGTGAGATGCCTCTGTAATTGTTACAATCAGAGCGGTCGCCTTTATTTTTATAAATTGTAACAATGTTGGAGTCTTTCAATTCCTGGGGGACCATTCCTTGTTCCCAGCACAAGCTTAGCAGTTCATGGAGTGGTTTGATTAGGGCATGTTTTCCAGCCTGAATTACTTCAGCAGGAATGCCATCTCCTCCGGGTGTTTTCCCATGTGCAAGCATGTGCAAGCATGTCAATGGCAATGCTCAGCTCCTTTACTGAGGGCGTTTCGTCTAATTCCGTCAAAACTGGAAGTGATGGGAAGTTGGAAACAGCATTTGGTGAGATGGCGTTTTCAATCTGGTAGAGTTCTGCATAGTGTTCAACCCATCGTTCCATTTGCAGCGCACGATCGCTGATGATTGAGCCATCTTTTGACTTGAGCGGAGCACACTTGCTGGTGTGAGGTCCAAAGGCTTTTCTCATGCCCTCATATAGTCCTCTTATGTTACCACAGTCGGCACAAGATTGAATATCTTCGCATAGCTCCTGCCAGTATTTGTTAGCACATTGTCTCGCTACTCTTTGGGCATTGTTACGTGCAGCTCTGAGCCTTTTTAAGTTGCTTGGGGTGGGATCCTTCTTGTAGATTAGCATGGCTGCTCTCTTGTTCGTAGTGGCAGTTTCCATTTCTGGTAGACTAGCTTCAAACCAGTCTTCGCTTTTCTTGGTTTTGTTTCCAAAGACCAGTGATGATGTTTGGTAGATTGTATCACGCATAAACGTTCAGCTTTTTTCTACCTCAGTCACAGAGAAGTTTTTAAAAGCTTCCTCTAATTTGTTCTCAAATTCGGTGCAAAGATCAGGATTTTTTGTGCTAGTAGTATTCAGTCGTGATTTTCTTTTTCCCTGTGATGTGTGGATCTTAGTTGGCAGCAGTCTTGTCCGGCAGGACACTAAAGTATGATCAGTATCACAATCCGCGCTTTGGTAGCTACGTGTCAGCAGTATATTTCCAATGTCCTTTTTTCGTGTAAGTATCATATCCAGCTGGTGCCAGTGCCCAGACCTAGGGTGCCTCCATGAGACACAGTGCTGTGGTTTTGTTCTGAAGTATGTGTTGGTAATGCAGAGCTTATGGTATGTGCAGAATTCAAGCAGTCTTTGTCCGTTCTCATTCATCTTTCCGATTCCAAAAAGCCCAAGACAGTCTGACCAGGTAGTGTGATCTGATCCTACTCTGGCATTGAAGTCACCTAGAAGGATCATATGTTCTTTTTGAGGAATGTTTGCAATGGCTTCTTTGAGGTCTTCATAGAACTTGTCTTTGTCCTCCTGAAGCGAGCTTAGTGTGGGGGCATAGGCACTAATTAGAGTGACTTTTCCAGATGCTGTCATCATACTTATGCTTAGTAGCCGTTCCGAGCCACCAACTGGAGGGACTATCATGGGAAGAAGACTGTTCTTGACAGCAAAGCCCACACCATGTATTCGAGTCTCATCCTGTGCTTTCCCTTTCCAAAAGAAAGTGTAGTCAGTCTCGCGGAGCATGCCGTTTTCGGCCAGTCGGGTTTCTTGCAGGGCTGCAATGTCGATATGTAGCCTTTTTAGCTCGTTGTTTATAACTGCCGTCTTCCTTGCATCGTCGATATGCCTTAGATCATCAGTGAGACCAGGACACATTGTCCTGACATTCCAAGTGGCCAGTCGCATGACAGGGATTTTCTTTTTCAGTTTAATTTTTCTTCTTTTGTTGCTTGGTGCAAGTTTCCAGCCTACTTGTCGTTTTAAACTAAGCTCTAAGCACCCATTAGAGCAGGCAGGCTGTGGCGGATCAGCACCTAACTGACTGGGGGCTGCCCAGGTTGAGGCGGGCGGTAGCTGATCAGTGAGGCGCGAAGACCTCTCCCACCGTCAGAGACAACCCGTGGCGTCCATACATTACGCCAATCAAGTTGGACTTATAACCCGTAACTGTTGTCTCCCGTGTTGTTTTAGCCGCTTTGCAGCAGCACCAGAGTTTCCTCTCCGGGGCGCATTCCTGGGCCTTGGATAAAGGGGTCATGGGTGGCCCATGCGTCTTGATCCCTCTCTCGACCTTGCTGATGTGATCCAAAGGAACGCATCGCATTACATTTGGCACCAACTCAGTTGCAGAAGCTGCCGGAGGGAATTTCGCAGCTGATACTCCCAACGCCTAAGGGGCTTCACTCCTGATTTCTCCTCGAGGTTGTCTCCTGAAGCCTCAGTACCGCAAGGCAGCGGGGGTTTGAAGTCAGAGTACCCCTCTCCTAAATGAACTGCCTTACTAGGCTGACGAGCTCCATCTGCCCGAAGCTCCCGGTTTTGTGGCGCCAGGTATCCGCCTTCACCCCTTCACCTGTTAGTAAGAGCAGTTTCGCCGGGCTTAATATCTAAGCCACACGAGCAGGCCAGGTGCTGGACTTAGTTGTCAGAGGCTATTTGAGACGCATGCCATTAGGAGTATTTTATAGACAATGGGAGCTTAACCCCATTGACACCCCTGGCCATGACAACCTTTGAAACCTCCACTAGGATATAAGTCCAGTAAGTCCAGCAACACATGAAGCGACCCATTACATAATTATAAATTTTCGATCTTAATGTCCGTATGCTTACTTAAAAAGATAAAAAATAAATTGATTAATAAATCGGTGCCCAAACGCTTCAAAAGACTAGAGAACAAGTGAGGTGGAAAAACAAACTTCTTTTAGCCTGCATTTTAAGCGAAACATGGCAAGTTGAAAATAATTATGGGTTAAACTTCTGTTAACATTTCAAGCGAAACACTCAATGATATCTTAGGCCTTTATATATTTAGACCTTATCAGTCGATGTACCATCTTAGCTTTTGAACAGAACGTCTTGAGTTTACATCTATAGTTTTAACTCTATAAATATTTTAAATTATGGATTGTACTCTATCAGGTTGTTTTTTTTTCGAATCTGACTTTCGGATACATACCAGTGAATTGCGCAGTGATAGCACATATGTCTACTTCCATTTTCTTTGTTTTGCTTTCAAAGAATTGCTGTTCTAAATTGTTTTGGTATCTATAAAAACAATAACGATACTGATACTAAATAGGACACGTGAAACAAAAGCGTCACAAAGTAAACCCAGATAAACACACACGCACACAAATACGCCTAGATAAACCCTACGCCAAACAGACCAAAGTGACGCAAACATGCAGCTAGTAACATAGCACGTAAAGAGAAACCGTGACGGACAATGTTGAGATTAGAACCGATGAAAAAAAAAAGGTCACTAATAGCTGTTCGTGCACACGATAAGATTTGTAGCCTACGCAGATAGAGTTACACAACACACTCAAGAAAGACAATCCCCTTGGACTTCACTGAAAAGTTCCTCTAAACCAAACCTCCGCAAAAAGATTTTTTTTTTTTTTACAAACAATAGCAACCAAACATTGGAGGCCATTCCATTAACAGCAAACTTTTGGTGCATCCTGTAAACAGAACATGGAAGCATTGATCAACTAAATACATTTTTAAAACCATATAGATTTTTTCCCTTGTTTCGCATTGTAAAAATAAGAATGTAAACAAATAACAGATTACAGTAAATGACCTTCACATGGTAAAAACTTCATTAATACCGGTTATAATTAATACCTGCCTTGAGTCAGAAGATTGTATGTGTTTCCACAGAACGTAAAAAAAAGATTTTGATTAATTTCATCCTAAGTGAAGAGATCTGTTGTGAAATTCAATTTGGTGTCCAATCAGAACGATATATGTGCGACATGTTCAGCATGATGGGTTACAGAAAACGTCAAAAGACATTCTTTATATTTTGAACCGTGATGAAATCGTGAGCCAGTAGTAGACATTTTTTTTTAAAGAAATAAATAATAAATTTGATTAGTTTCAAAACATATTTTGACATATGGCTGGAACTCAACATCCGGACTTGACGTTAATCTCACAAGATTACTGGCTTGGTTGACTTTGTAATTAATACTTAATACTAGCTACGAGTTTAACCCATTCAAGGGACACAAGGTAACAACGATACACTTGATGTAAATTTTTTCTATCACGAAATACAACGCACACTATTTATATACAAAGTAATAAACTCTCTAAGTTAGCTCAGACCACTACATTGCACACTATTTATATACAAAGTAATAAACTCTCTAAGTTAGCTCAGACCACTACATTATTAACGATGTAAGCTCTATCTTTACTTTTCATTCAGAACTCATGGCGTTTTTTTTATTGAAGTTCCAAATCATAAACAATTCGTTAGACAGTTGTCTACATTTATTACAAAGCTAGTACAAAGCTAGTACAAAGCTAGTACAAAGCTAGTACAAAGCTCTCTCTGTCTGTCTTGTACACGATATTTCTCCCACTTCTTATTCTTTACACAATTATTCCTAACAAAACACGAATCAATAAAAATAGAATGCATAAACGATAATAATTAATTAATTTTGTTTGATATCGAAAAGGAGAAGTAAATCTTATAGTATTGAGCAAATATAGCTGTAATTATTATTTATACCCTTAGATAAGCTTTTTTTAAAAAAATTATTTGTTTGTTTTACATTTTGCTTGTTTTTGTTTGTACTATTTCATATCATAAACCTGCATTGAACCTAATCTTAAAGCCAACCCAATACGGAGGCGGATGCACTGTGATGATCACGACACCATATGTGGACAGCGCCTGGTTGTGACTGACCTATATAAATGTTTATCTGGATGCATCGAGTTTCCCAAGCTGAGACAACAAACAATCAAGCGGATTGGAATATTTTGTGTCCCAACAGAGACAGCCAGTGGAATGACAAGGGAGGGTTTGTAGTAATTTTTTGACACAAAGAATATAGCCGAGGTTAGCCTAGGTTATCTAGTACAGGCAGCGGTTAAAAGACCCAGAAGACAACAAATATTCTGTTTTAGAAATGTCCATTTAGTTTTGGAAACTACAACAACAAAAGAATAAAAATAACAAAAATAATAATATGAACAATAATAATCTCTTTGGTAATAATAATAAAAAATAATAATAATAATAATAATCAACCCAAGAATAAAACAACTATTGAAAGTCTGTATGAATAATTGGAAGATAAACCTGCACCTAAATCGTGATAAACTAGGTTCTGTGCACATAAGAAGAGGTATATACCAGGGTGACTCACTATCTCCACTCTGGTTCTGCCTAGCGATTAATCCTCTATCTACATTACTCCAAGACTCTACAAACGGTTTTATGGTTGACACTAAATGTACAAAATGTGTGTCCCACTTATTATACATGGATGATCTAAAGCTATATGCAGAAACCGAGCAAAAATTACACACCTTAATCAAAACGGTAAAATGCTTTAGTGACGATATCTGTATGTCTTTTGGCCTGGATAAGTGTGGCATCATAAGCATTAAAAAGGGCAAGGCAACGAACACCAACATTGAATTTGAAGGCATCGAGGAATTGAACTCCGCCTCTATTTATAAATATCTTGGAATAAACCAGAATGCCAAGATAAACCATAAGAAATTAAAAGAGGACTTTCTTGGCAAATATAGGCAAAGAGTTAATAAAATCCTCAACACCAAACTGTCTGGCAGTAATCTCATCACTGCAATAAACAGCTGGGCCGTCCCTGTGCTCCTTTACACGTTCGGTGTGATCAATTGGACTGACACCGACCTACATGACATTGACAGACTCACTAGAAAATTACTAACCAAGTTTCGATGCCTACACCCCAAGTCCTCCACCATAAGGTTATACCTGCCCAGGAAGGATGGGGGTCGTGGATTGCAGAACATCTTCAAATTGTGTAAGATGCAAGTTTTAAAAATACGATCAAAACTGCTCGCCTCCAGCAACAAATTAGTTTCCTTTCTAAGCAAATATGACTGCGAAGCAACCCCTCTGAACCTACACAATGCTGATGTCAATGTCGGTTTGGACGACGTAGGGCATGAGATTCGCCAATGGGAAGAAAAAACACTCCACGGAAAATTTCCGGCTTCATTACATGGGGACAACATCGACAAGACTGCTTCCTTAACATGGCTCAAAGCAGGTCATCTCTACCCTGAAACAGAAGGCTTTGTTACAGCAATACAGGACAGAGTAATCAGGACAAAAAATTACGAGAAGCATATCCTGAAACTCAATGTTGTCGACAAATGCCGAAAATGTGGAAATGTGGGCGAGTCGATTGAACACATTATGGCAGGATGTCCAGCCCTATCAGAATCAGCCTACCTAGGTCGTCATAACCAAGTTGCAAAGTTAATACACCAACACCTGGCTTTGACGTACAAATTGATCTGTAAGGACACTCCCCCTTATTATAAATACTCTCCGCAAGAGGTTCTCGAGTCTACTGAACATCTGCTGTACTGGGATAGGCCTATTCTGACCGACAAAACGATAGATTTCAATCGCCCGGATCTGCTGCTCATCGATAAAAAAGAAAAAACCGCTACCATTACCGATATCGCCGTACCACTGTCTCATAATTTAAGAAAAACTGAGATAGAAAAACAAAGAAAATATGGGAACCTGGGCTTGGAGATTAAGCGTCTATGGAAATTGTCCAAAATAACAATATACCCCATTGTTATATCAACCGAGGGGATAATAACAACTGACCTCACAGACACCTTCAAGGCCCTTAACATTCCTAGGAACATCTTCGTTGCCTGTCAGAGGGCGGTGCTGCTGCAGACCTGCCACATCACCAGAAAATTCCTCAGAGGAAACTGTTAAAGGGACTACGATGAATTTTGTTTCTCTTTGGCAAAACTCGACCCTGGCAGCGCCAGAGAATGACTACTCGTTCATTTCTAACATAATAATTATAATATAAGTGGAGATAGGGGGCCATAAGTTTAAATTTTCTAATTAACGCGCGCATCTAGACATGGATAGGTGTAATACGTAACCTGCTAATCTTGTTATTAGAAGGAAAATCTTCTGTATTTACAAGATACTAGCATTACCCACCGGCTACGCCCGTTGATTTGTACCCAGGCTATACATTGTTTTTTTGCCATGCCTTCCTTTTTTCCCTTAGCCTACTTATAGGAATATCTCTCTATATATCATTCTCTTCATGGCTCAACCATTCCTGACACCACCAAGAAGTCATGGAAAGATCACTCTTTTATTTCTGCAAGTCGGACTAGTTACTTCACATAACTATAGCGGCGAAAAAAAGGAGGGGGGGGGAGAACAAGTATTCTGCTCTGTATTCACCCGTCACTAAATAGCATGGCCGGACGTGAAACGGATTTTGCGGGGCCCATTTTGGGTAGGAATACGGATAATTGAAAATTAAGAATTTGTATTAGAAAATAAATTTGTCTTTGCATTTTATTAATTCATTACTACGTACAGAATTACTTTACGAGCCTTGCTTGTAGCGAAGTAATACAGAATATCATTAAAATTCTTTTTCCTACATAGATCACGCTCAGTAGCAAGAATTACCAAATCGTTCAATCTGTCTTCGACAATTGTTGACCTCAAGTAATTCTTCATTAGTTTGAGGCGCGAGAAGCTTCTTTCACCAGATTCCACAATTACGGGTATTGTATAATGCCGTTTTTTTTTTATCGCGCGTAGGATTGGCGTTTTCCATATTGAATGACACCCCAAAATGATAATTTTGTCTATATTTCAGGAAATTTGTATGACTTTTCAAAATATTTTAAAAATTTCGTGAGATTCCTGGACTTTTTCGTATATTTTGCAATTTCAGGAGATTTCCAGGAGCTCCTGGTAAATCAGGAGGCCGCGGAAAATCTGTTATACGTTATGAAATGGTTAAATTTAATAATTCACACCTAGGATTAGCGTGGGGCCTATGGAAGTTCAGGGCCCACTGAGCTCAGAACACTTGAATTTTAGTTTCTGTTAATCTAATTGGCACGGCCCAGTTTATATTTCAAACACATAATTTTTGTCAGTGAATTCGATTACCTGTATGACTTACCCCTTTCCACACACACAGAGACACACCATATGGCCTAGAAAATAGTCCTACATTTGATCTCTGCGTATCCTTCGACTTTTCAGCTTTTCTATCGAAATATTTGAAACTTATGACTTTAAAGTAGATCAAATCCTTAAAATACAAGGTTACAAAGACAGTTTGTGTAGAAACACAAACTCAAAATCAGCCCCCGAAGTGGTCCACCCAGGCAGGCAAAAAAGCAGGTTTCCATATTTCCAGAAAAAATATCAGAATGAAATTCTATCAAACGCAAATGACAGAGAAGAATGGAGGAAGAAGGTTGACAGATCTTGTGTGGTGCCCCTACGGTCCAGCAGACCAAGGGATAGGTGAAAGTGCAGGTGAAGTTAGATGTGAACCTGGCTTAACTGATTTCATATAATGATTATCTTATTGATCTATAGTTTTGTAAAGGACCAATCTCTTATTCAAAGCCTCATTAAAAAACATTTCTTTAAAAAAATATATAAATCCTTAGTAAGGTGACATGTGTGTGAATGTCCCTGCAGTTCACGCGGTAATAGGAAAAACTACTTACTAATTGTTGTTTAAAATTATGTTCCACTTATAATGGTATTAAATAGATTTTTCTCTTTGAAAAAAATAATAACCTTTTATTTTTGTAAATGTAGTAATTAATATGACCGAACTTACATAACATTGCAACAAATTAGGTTTAAAAAAAATTTGACAAAAAATCTAAAACCATTTACATAGACGTTTTGAAAATATGGTAAATTGTCATCTCCCTTACCAAATATTGAAATATCCTCCCGTGTTTGTTACTTTAATAGTGATTAGTTGTAAATTAATATATTTTTAATGAAAAATGACCTTGCATTCTTGATTTTAAAAATTAAATTTTTCACTTTCAGAAAAGAAAAAAGAAGCCGTTGCATCAGAACTTTGAAAGGTCTAAAATAGCATGATGTCAGATTTTCAATATCTTTCTAGTTTACGAGATCTAAACAGGACGGACGGACGGACATTCCACACAAAACTAATAGCGTCTTTTCCCCTCTCGGGGGCCGCTAAAATTTGTGTAAAAATGCTATTTACCAAAGAAAAAAAAAGTTAACACACGATTTGAACCTTTAAGTTGCATTAACCCACATTTTTAAATCCGATGCTCTAACGACTGAGCTAACCGAGTGCTATTTGAGACGAGGATATTACGCCTAAAAAACAAACAAACTGAAGTACAATCCTGTACTTTTCAATATGTCGACTCCCCCCCCCCCCAAAAAAAAAAAAAAAAAATTAGGCCCAAATAGCGATTGAAAAATACGTTTTTGGGAAAATTAACCTCTATGGTTTCGATCATGAAAATAACAGTTGTAGTAGACCGAAGGACCAAAGTTAAATGATAACAAATTAAAGTTTCGAATTTTTTCGTCCACGGCAAGTGAGAGAATCAGTGATGAGTGAGTGAGGACATTTAAATATATATATATATATACACGATATGTGCAACTTGAGAGCTGAGGGAAGCTGGGTCTTTGAATTCCACCGAACATGCGTTCTTCCATTCTTTTCTAAAAGAAAAAAAAATCGCCAACGAAATGTATTTGTAGCCCAGTTTGGTGCTCCTCAAGGCGTCCCACATCAGCTGGTTGAAGTGACATTTAGAGTTGCCTCAACCAAAGTGCATGTAGTTCATTCCAACGCTTGTCGTCTAAACCCGCTACTCTGTTTTGTGGGAATGGGCGTCATCCAAAACTGCAGCGCCATTTCGTTACATATAATTACTTTGAGCGACAATAATTTGACTATGAAATTATTTCCATAGTAACGTTTTCCTCGTTACTTTGACCTTTTGAATGCAGTCACGTTTAAAACGTGCTACCACAAGACACGTGACTCAAACAACTTGTTGTTCTTGATCGCGTCTTTAGCCTGAGCTTTGAGTTTGCTTTTATTCGTAATGATTTAGCATTAACATACTGGTAAAGCGCTTAGCCTCCAAACCGAGGGGTTTTGAGTTTAAACCTCAGTAAAGACTGGGTTTTTTAAGAGCCAACTCTAATGGGTAACTGACATACTTTGGGAAAGTAAAGCCGCCTTGTCGTTGTGCTGGCCACCTGAAATCCTCTTTAACCATGGGCAATAGAAACAGATGACTTTTATATCATCTGCACTCCCCCCCTCAAAAGATCGCAAGTTCTTAAAGGGGTACCTTAACTTTTCTAAAGTAGTTCAATATTCATTTTCATATAGTGTCGGCCATCTTATTTTCTTTTCTTCATTTAAATAAAATAAATTTTAAACAAGGTTACAAAAGACAGTTTGTGTGGAAACACAAACTCAAAATCGGCCCCCGAAGTAAAATGTTTTACATAATTCGGATAATCCTTCAGAGTTGAAGATAGTTTACTTCCTAGTCCAAACCTCCCGCAGGACGACGGGGGATGGGAGCAGGCAGGGTTTGAACCTTCGATCGTCGATAAATCCAAACGACAGTCCAGCGCGCAAACCGCACGACCAGTGGTCCACCCAAGTAGGCTTCAATATTTTCAGAAAGAACATCCGAATGAAATTATATCAAAGACAAATGAGAGATAAGAATGGAGAAAGAAGGTTAACAGATCTTGTGTAGTGCCCCAACCGTCCCGCAGATCAAAGGATACGTGAAAGTGAATGTAAAGTTAGATGTGAACCTGGCCTAACTAGTTTGTGGTCTATAGGGCAGATGATGTAAAGTTCATCTGTTTTTGTGGCCTACGGTTAACGAGGGTGTCATGTAGCCAGCACAACGGCCAACCGCCTTTGCTTTTCCCCAACTAATGTCATGTACCTATTAGATATGGGTAGACTCAGAAGTTGAAAATCCCAGTCTTCACCAGGATTCGAACCCGGGATCCTCGGTTCGAACTAAATAAGTTAATTGTTTTGAAAAGGCTCAAACTCACATTCGAATACTCAAAAAAAAATAAAAAAATTTTCGCTATTTAGAAAAAATGTTCACGAAAATGATGTTTATAAGATTACTATTCGTCTTAAATTAGGTCTAACATATAATGCATACTAATTAGCTTTTTCTTATAAAAAACTGCTTGCATAATTAATTTAAAAAATTAGAATTTTCGCTTTCAGGAAAAAAAAAAGTAGCCGTTGCATCAGAACTTTGAATGGTCTAAAATATTGTGAGGTCGGATTTTCAATATCTCTTCTAGTTTACGAGATCTAAACGGGACGGACGGACAGACGGACAGACATTTCGCACAAAACTAATAGCGTCTTTTCCCCTTTCGGGGGCCGCTAAAAATCTAGTCTGAAACCATATTTCCTATGTCATTATGTAGAATAATGATGGATCATGTCAATTTGGAATTAATGTCTGTAGTAGCCAAGAAAAACAACCAAAATGATGCTTCGGATGTTACAAGTGTCTTCAATCTTTGAAAGATACACTATTCAGAAACAGTCTTGATAAGATACACCAGTCTGAAGCAGTCTATATGATTGAATATTGCTCGTCAAATCTTTACGACTTCTCAAATGTCTGGCTGAATGCATTGTTTCCTAAAAACAAAAAAAAAGAAGACCAATAGGGGCCGCCTATGAGTTCATAATATTGTTAACAGTTTTTTCATGAGATCTAAACATTAGACAGACGAGCAAAAAATGTGGACCGCGAGAGGGAAATGATTTAGTTTATATACGGTCTCTAGATCAGCTTTGTATCCCCCTTCCACTGTCAGTTTGAAAAACGCCGCCCTAGACCATCAAAGAAAGAATTTTCTTTTTCTAAGGTTCATTAGATACCTCTACGCAAGTGTCACTCTACCATCTAGTAAAGACGGTAATATTTTATACTTATATAATAATCAGGGTTTCAGCGGAATGAGCGGATAGTACTTTTTTAAAATCTGGCCGAATCCGGATTTGGCCGGATAGTAAAATATGATATCCGGGCCTACATGTAAATAGTTCGTGTTTCTGACCATTTGGCAAAAAGTTTAAATAGCAGACTATATTCATATTATTTTTTTAAACTTTTATTTACCTTTTTGTTTTAAACTCTAGTACTGAAATGAATTAAAGTTTAACAGAATTTATTAACAGATAGGCCTATCACAAACTAATCTGTGTAACACATGAGGGTGTGTGTGTGTATGCGCGAGGCTACTAATGTAACTGTGATGTGTGTGTGATGGTCAATGTAGAATATGTAAACGTATATGTAGCTACTATAACTCTCTCAAAGGTAAAATGCAGTCTGGACAATGCTCCTCTGGATATTGACTAAACTGGACACTGCTCCTATGGATATTGACTAAACTAAACACTGCTCCTCTAGATATTGACTAAACTGGACACTGCTCCTCTGGATATTGACTAAACTAAACACTGCTCCTCTGGATATTGACTAAACTGGACACTGCTCCTCTGGATATTGACTAAACTGGACACTGCTCCTTTGGATATTGACTAAACTGGACACTGCTTCCCTGGGTGTCGTAGTTTCGAATGACTTGAATTCTACTATTTTTCTTACATGATCCCCACTTTCTTTTCAGTTGGTCTTTGATTTTACTACTTTGAAAGAGCACATGATAATTTAAGCTGACGTCAGCTCCGTAAATTGCCAACTCAATCAACCAAGTAAACTCCCAAACTCCCCCCCCCCCACACCCACATTCACACCGACGCCCCTTTCTTTGCACGGATGATAATTTCATTAAATAGAGAAAGAAAGCACATGTCATAGAAAAGAACATCAATAGATTAAGAACCGCTGGCGTCCGTTACCAGGCGGTATTGAAATGAGACGTAGGCCCATTAGACATAATTCGAACACTTTAATGTTGGTGAAGTGCTTAAGAAGAGTAGTTGAGATTTAGTTTCTTTTAATTTTAATAGTGTGGCCTATATTCTATCTAAATAAGTGGTGTCAATATGTCAGACTCCACCCATTTACAAAGGTCTGATTGCAGGAATCAGAGGTTTTCAAACTTTTCTGACCCGTGAACCACTTTATAAAGTCAGCACTTGCCACGGACCCATAAGTGGAAAAGCCAAATAAATGTATATTAAGATGCAAAAAAAAAATACAAACAAAAAAAAAAACAACGACATTTTGTTGAAGGAGTGTTTATTGAGATCAGAACTTTTTGTTTAAAATAAAATTTATAAAAATTTAATGACTTGGATGAAGTTGATTAGATTCGTATGAGTGGCCCGGCTCAAATAGCACACATTTCGAGCCTGTTTCATTAATTTGTGATGTGCTTCATTTCAGCAATAATCCACATTGTACCAAATAAAAAAAAACAAACAACTTCTTTACAATGGCCCATAATGCAAGATATAAATTTGGATATATTTTGTAACCAGAACTTGTGGTCTCCTTGTTCAGACATTGGTTTAAAGTTTCTAGTATGCCGATAATTCAATAAGCTGCTTATGCATGAGCATGAATTTATCTGTAATTGGTCAACTGAAAATGGTGAGCTCTTGGACAGTCACAGATCAGAAAGAAGAGCACTAGAGCTAGCATCTATCACGTTACTAAACCACCCAATCACGCCAAACAGTCAGATTGTCTTCCCGACAGCTCTTGTAAATCTCAACAACAACAGCAAGATTACATTCCTCCAACGGATCACAGGCCACATTGAATTATAAGGCAATGAAAAAACAGAGCTATTTTGTCGGCGCTATTTTGCTCGCGCTATTTAGTCTGCGCTATTTTGTCAGGGTACCTAAAAGCAGACATATGAGCCAACATCTTTTTTTCCATTTCTCTGCTTTCTCATGTCCTTGAAAGAAGTTGGCCAGACTTTCCAGCAGACGACCCTGAGAGTCCACGACACACCGACAGCAGCTTTAGTAATTATTAAGTTATACAGAAGTACTTGGTGTTTGCTCAATTGTTTTAAGCACGCCCATCTTACCTTTAGATGGATACATATACAAAGTGTAAGAGTGGACATCTGAGAACAGCAAGAGAGAAGTGGGAATAGTAGCAATGAACTGAGACATAAATAAATATTTTGTTTCAGAACCGGGCACAGCAGAATGAGAAAACGCATGTTCCGGAAGCTAAAAATATGCATTCGTGAAATTTTCCCTTGTGGAACATCATCTGATAATGCCGACCATGTCCTTTAAAGCCGCATACTCTATCAAGAGGCCCGAACAAGACATTCATCCATCCATCCATCCATCCCAGTGGCGCTACAGCCAATGGAGGGTTCTAGCCTGCTTCAACACATCCCTCCAGTTAGTGCTCTCCTGGGCCTTTCGTCTCCACGCCCTAACCCAAAGCCGTTGTAGATCTGTAGTAGAACAAAAAAAACTATATGGAGAGCTGCCAGATCTGGAAACCACTGCAATGTTTACCGCAGACATGGGACTAGCCCTGATCGCTAAAGAAAATCCGGAGACCTACAGATTTGAAATAGAACTTGGAATTGTTGAGGTCGTTGGCAAGATCCAGAAATTTAGGGATGCCTTGAATGAACAAATGAACAAGATGATGAACATGCTGGGAAACAAGGTGAATGAAAGTGTAGTGCAAGTGGAAGGCCAAATAGACCAAACTGATACAATTGTTTCGCAAGTGAAAGGAGGAATAGACTTGTCAGTGAAGGAGAAGTTGCCTGGCCAGAACTGTGGCTGCACAAACTATGGCTGAAGGTGACGCTGGGGATTGTAGTGCCGTCTCTGATTGTGTTGTGGCAAAGTCTTGCGGGTGTGACTTTCAAGACAAGAAACGTGACGACGATCTCAACGGGATGTACCGAATTAAAAGAGACAAATGAAGAAACAAGAAAAGTCTGTTATGTGCCTGAGGCTTTTGCTCCTGATGTACATGTTACGAGTACCTCAATGAGTCGGACATTTCAAGACAACGTTGGGTCTGCGTCCAAATCTGTTGCTGTGGACGTTAAAGACCTCTGCCTATCTGCCGGTGCTTAAGAGGGAAATTCGAAGCTGGATAACTGCATTCAGAAGTTAAACATGAACTGTACGTGCGGCGCATCACAAAGAGAATGTTTATGCTAAGAAAACCAACATTTGTGCTTTTGCCATCATCATCGACATTGGCATAGACGAATGTCAATCAATCCAAGCAAAATCTGAGCTGGCAAGAGGAAGACATATATAACTTGAATTTGAGACATATCTCAGGGACGTGAGACAGTTAGCTGAGAATGAACTCGGCGCATTGAACTTATTTTGCAACGTGGCTGCATGTGAACCTGCAGCGCCCATTAGAGACGTTTGTTGAGAGGGTCTGCTGAGACAGCGTGTCCGGCTGTGTTGACGAAAACAGTGTTTAACACTATCTCTATGTGCCGAACGATCACTACGTCATCTCAAGAGCAGACTGGTCAACTGGAGAAAGAGAAAACGACACATGCAGAGAACAGTGCAGATGTCTTCGTGGGGAACACGCTCCGTGTGATGTCCTCCTGTTATTAAACATCTCTATATCGTGGAGTCACCTCCCGTAAAATATTACAATATTTATTGATGTCAACCGTGGAACAAAGACTTTCTCTTTAACAAGCCCCCAACAAGAAAACGTCGCGCACAGAGAGGTTAGGGGACCTGACAGATCAAACGCAGAAAGCAAGCAAGCATCTATTTTCCCAAACTCAGCCCACAAAAAGCCTTCTGTTGAGGAGTCACAATTCTGAATGTAAACAAGTGCTTTTCCTACAAAGACTAATTGAAATTGACATTGTAAAATTGACACCCAGTTAAACAATCATATCTCCTGTATCAAATGATCACAATGCTTTCGAAATGAATAAATGCGCGATGAATTTGGTGTATTCTTTCTAAATCACCCTGACCATGTATGTTGCTTGTTCCTATTCAACAATCCTATCTTACTTTAAATACCTTTTGAGGCTATAGTAAAAATTTGAAAATAGAATGAACGAAAATTCAAGCCGACTTCACCCTGGCATTTTGGTTTGTGCACTACGGACACTGGAAGAAATGTTAGAGCCAACGTTGAGGTATGTGAATAGAAGGAATAGTTTTGAATCTCAGTTGCTGTCTCGATGTCTTACATGGAAGACCCCGTCACAAACGTTGCGAAGACAGTCTTTTGGTTTCAGTTACAGGGGAGAGAAGTGGCATTATCTGGAGCCACAAAAGAAGTTTTATGAGCGCGTGTGTTCCTGCGGCGTGAAAAGTTGAAACAGCTGAAGGAGAGCAGAAGCAGCAGAGAGCGAGAGAGAGAGAGAGAGAGAGAAAGTGAGAGCTGGTGAACAGAAGAATGAGAAAATGAGTGGTACTACTCTGATAGTTTAATGCCCACTCAATGTACGGTGCTATATATTTCAGTCTTCGTACATCTCGCCTGTCAGTTTGTGTACATCCAGCAGTACGCGGCGGTCAGCTGTTTATAAGATTTGTTTGTGAAAATCATTAGTGTACTATCTCATTCATCAACTATGCATACAGTTAAAAGGTGAGTTTATCTGAATCATATTTCCTTTACTCACATAGAATCGCTTTAAATAACCTGAACATACAAAAGTTTTAAATAGTTACAAAAGCGTGTCCTTAACTATAGCAATTTCTGACGAACGAATAGTATTATCATATATTCTACATAAATTTGGATCAGGATCTACTATTTTGTTAAAATTGTATTGGGGATTTGTTAAAACTAAAATTTAATCGCAATCATCAGCTCTTTGTTTACACTTTAAATGGTAACATTTTGTTTACATTCTGTAAGCAAGACAATTCAATTGGAGAGAAAAAGAAAACAAAACGATGTGTAGAAATATGGTGACGATACAATGGAACCTAAGTGAAAACGCAAGAAACTGAAAAGAGGAAGACTGGTCAGAAATGTTCAAATAAATGTTAAAGACTCCATGTTGAAAGATCACACGCTGTCCGTAAAGTCTGGACTCATAGATTAATTGAATATTTCTTGTATGTAATTAAAGTTAAGCTTTATTTTCAGTATTTAACATATTCAATATGATGTCCACCATTTCCGATGCAAATGTTAAATGAACTCGATGCAATAAATATACATTACAAAAAAAGGTCATGCAAAAAAAATCTGCAATTTATTTCAAATTCAAATGAGTAGGCCTACATCTGAAAGAGATTAGAAGTTTGATTTTAGAGTGCACACACACACACACACAAAATAGGCCTATTATTTATTAAATTTTAAGAACCTTAGCCTTTCAAAGTCTAAGATTAAAAATATTTTTGGAGCGCATTTTATGTACGGATGAACATTACTGTCAAGAAGGAACAATAAAATTATATGTTCCAAACTGTAGACTTGATTTTGTCTGTGGAAAAGCTTGTGAGACATTTGCATACATGGCGAGAAATCCATTAACGGTAACCTTTTGGTGTGTCTCTGAATTTCCATTTGATTGGACCAATACAAATTATCTTATCTTATCTTATCTTATCTTATCTTATCTGTTGTACGGAATAATTAAGGACGTATTGAAACGAGTTCTTGACATTGTTTAGTTGATCGTAACAATCTCCACTACGTTACGGTTTGACTGGTTTTTCATCTTAATTTTTACAAAGCATAATTTCCGCAAGTGTAACATCATATTTTGTCCATTTTATTTACTTCGTGCATGCAATTCCTTAATAATTTTTGTATGCCTACTCTAGCAAAGCCTGAACAAAAAATGCTTTAAATATTATCAAAGTTTACTAAAACTATAGCAATTTCTAACGAAGGACTTGAATATGACAATTTCTTTTTACAAGTTCTAGTCATATCTTCATGGTGGGCATAACCTGGACGCTGATATCGAAAACGGCTCTAACGATTTTTCTAGATATTTAACAGTTGATGTATATCGCTGGGAAAACAATAACAAGCTCTTTGGCCACACGAAGAAAACTCCAGTTTAGCCGTTATCATTTTTCAAGTAATAAATAAAATAAATTTAAATTTTGCTAGAGATATAGATCTAAGACAATATCCAACATCGGTTTTGTAAAGACTATTGCGTTCTTGAAATTCTTTCGGAATCTTCAAATGCAAGGCTTTTCTGACTGAAGAGTTTTTCTAGAGGAGAAAAAGGGGGAGGGGGAGATCGGGGTAAAAAATGTTCCACTGTTTTTTAATCTAACATTCATTCGTTTCTAAGAGGAAAACAATCGCTCTAGAAGTTGCCTAAGGAGGTATTGTCTTTTTTAAAACGTATTTGCAATGTTTTTCTAGTTAAATCTGGGTTTGAAACTAATATTTTGTTTTATAGGTTATCTTATCTTATATATTAATATATTACAGACGTTACTTCAAAAAAAAAAAAAAAGAAGATAATTACGTCCTACGCATTACATGTGTCTATCTAGTCGCGCATGTTAATCAATGACTTAAACTCTGCTAAGTCGTTGGTTTACTTGGATTTCAATTGTATTGGGGATTTGTTAAAACTCAAAGTTAATCGCAATAATCAGCCTTTTGTTTACACGTTGTATTGTAAGATCCTGTTTACGTTCTGCAATACTATTCGATTGGAGAGAAAAAGAAAACAAAACGATGTGTAGAAATATGGTGATGATACAATGGAACCTAAGTGAAAACGCAAGAAACTAAAATGAGGAAGACTGGTCAGAAATGTTCAAAGAAATAGACAAACTAAACAATGTCAAAGACGCCATATTGAAAGATCACAGTTGCCAGATAAATAATACAAATTACAATTACATCAAAGTAGTAGTCCTACGTTTGAAAGAGAATGCAAATTTGATTAACAGTGCACACACACACACACACAAAATAGTCCTAGTATTTATTAAATTTTGAGAACTTAAGCATTTCAAAGTCTAAGATTAAAAATATTTTTGGAGCGCACTTTTAGATATGGATGAGACTGCCAACTCTACGCACTAAGCCTATATTTTTCAATAAACAAGTCCCGTTCACGGAGGCGTCCTTGGTTGCAAGGTAAATTGACTTCCGGTAGATTTTTTTTTACTATATAAAGAAACCATTCCCGAAGATTTTATACCACCACTTTTACAGCAAATCATGAATGGAAACTGAATTGTTATAGAAGATGTTACAAAGGTAAGTGTGCACAAATCAATTTCTGACTTAGATCTATAACTGTAAAGCTTTATAACTGATTTTCTTAGCCAGTATAGACTAATTAGCCAAGCCTGTATTACGTGTATTTTCTTGTTTACGACATTGAATTGAGGTTCTTGTGAGAGCATAGCCTATATATATTTATATAAACCAAATAGTAAGACTTATTCAGAAGAATAACCCGGTACATTTAGATCTATATGCTCTTACTTTAATAGGCTAAAATGACCTTACGTTTATAAGTTTTAAAAAATTCTTATATTGTGTCGATGATAAAATAGAAAAAGTACATTCTGTGATGTTTTATGGCAAGTTATTATAACACAGTGCAGGACAGGCCACTGTCCTGTTGCCTCATGTTTCTCACGGCTATGGCCGAATTTCGAATCCCAGTGCCCCCGTGCCTCATATTCTGTTTGACTGCCCCAGACTTGCTGATCTCCGTCTCAACAGGTCAGAGAAACCAACAATTCTCGACCTGTATGGTGATATGTAGGCTATGCACTACACAATACAGCAAGGTTTCTGTCCAGGGCTTTTGTAAGAGAAGATTTGAGCCTCTCAAGCCCTCACTCAAATGGAGTTTGATGATGGTGACTTTTTATGCCCTTTTTTCCGTCTAGGTGAGAGTTATTGTAAGACTATTGACCTGCAGCTGTCGAAGTATTGACTAGCCTTTGTAATCATTACTGCGAACGGTAATGAAAGCCGCATCGTCGTCAAACATCAGTTCCCTAATCAGGATATGTCGTCTCCTCGTTTTGGTCAAGCCAGTTTAAGAAGCCTTCCATCCGATCTACTGTGGATATATACTCCATCTTCCAAGGCACTATGAGAGTACTGACGAAACAATTCCGAATAGTGTTGATGGCCAAAACCCATCCTTGTTTTACCCTGCTCTTGTTAGATAATACCGGTACCTAAAAGTCTTAGAGGAAGAACTGTCAAACTTTACAGTTCCTATCATGTGAAGCTGACAGTTTCAATAGCTTATTTGGACAGACAATTCTCACTAGTAAAAACCACTTCTGCTTAGTGTGAGCATATTGCTAAATGAAGTTCATATTTCTATTACTTTCTACTCAAGTCACCCAAGAGAAATTTTATTTAAAGCAAAAACTTTTTATAATGCATTTTTCGTTTTTTTTTTTTGTGTTTTTTTTACTAAAGGAGCATACTACTTCCAAAAACCTGATTTGATTGTCACTAACTTTCAAATTGAAGGGGATCTACTACAAGTGAGATTTTTTTTTTTACTTTCTCCAATAACATTGTGTTATCAATACATGTGTTATCAATACATGTATCACTTTAAATTACTTGTAATTGTGAAATAATAGGTAAAAATCTCCTTAATTACATGTTATATTTATCCTATGCATAAATTTATTAACATTTTAAAAAAATCATTAAAACAGGCCTAATTGTAGAGAAAAAATTATTTCTTGTGATTGCATTGATATCAGCTTTAAAGATGCTGTCCATTGTTGTAACATAAAGTAGTCTTACATTTTTTATTAGCAAATATATATATTTATAACATGTCTAGTTTGAATTTCTTTTCTTTTTTTCTCAGCTGCTCATGAATTTTGAGATTTTACAGCAAATAGAGGAACAAATTTTATCTGCTTCCACTTAGACAAACAGCATGGAAATGTGCTATTGTAATGAGTAGAAGATATTTGTCATTTAGAGTATCATGTGTCATTGACTTATGAAAACAAAATGCAACAGCAAATTATCAGTCCACACACTTCAAGATGAGGAAAAGAACAGTATAAGCTACATTCATTGATGCATTATTTATACAAAAATGTATAGTCAACCCAGTCATCACTCCTTTTTTTTTATGAAGCCAGTTACAGTTACCATGAAGGGATGAAATTTCAGATAATATTCTGTTTGTTTTATGAAATGAGAATAGGCCTACATCAGAAATTGAAATGGTCATCTTCAGTATTTAATGTTTCATCTAAAAATGATAATTATATTAATACATATTTGATGTACAAACAAATGAAAACCATTCAAACACTTTTTTTTTGTGAAGTATTAACTTATTATTATAGACTTTTTACAGGAAAGTATCTTAAGCTTGACTGAAAGAGAAAGTTGCTATAATTTAAATAATAAAATTTAATAGTCTGAACATGTAACTAAAAATTGAATAATGCTAACATTTATTGACAAGTGAATATTGTAATGATGTGCTTTCTATTTTAATAATAATAATAACAATAATATTAGTAAGAACAATATTATCTTCACTTTCTTAATATTATAAACACAATATTTCCTGAAAAGATTTTTTTAAATTATAGAAATAATGCTCAAGTCTTAAGAAATGGTAGTTTTCAGAATCATCAAATCAAGGACAACATAGTATTCATGAACTTCCAGCTATCAGCAAGCTACTAGTAGGTATTATGGAGCACATTCTCCTTTAACTCAGAGGATCACAGGCACTGGACAAATTCTAGTACTGTTGATGGAATAGAAACAACATACATTAAATTCATAACAAGTCACCAATTCAATCTCAGTTTCATATAGTACCAAACTTCCATATGTTCAAGTCCTTTATGGATAAAATCAATTCTGAAAACATCTAACAAAACACTTCCTTAAAGAGTATATTAGGAGTATAGTAAAGTATATTAGAATATATTATGAAACAAAAATATTACAAAAAAAAAAAAAGGAATAGTATAATAATAACAATATTTAATCTTTGACATTATATTCAGTAATATTATGAAAATTTAATGAATCATTTAAATGCACTTGAAAGTGAAGGGAACAGATTTTTTTAAAAATTCAGGAAATTTTCTGCACAAGCATGCTGAGGTAACCCAAATAAAGAGAGTCATTGAATATTGTACTGAGTGTTTGAAACATAATTTTTTACTGCATACATTAAAATATGAACATATCTTTGCAAATTTAAAGGGAGAATTTGAAGACTGCTTTTATTCTTTTTGCACTAAGATAAAAGTATTAAATTTTAAGCTGCCCTACTTACTGGAAGGAGGCCTGGTGGTTTAGCGGTAAAGCGATTGGCTTCTGAACCGGGGACGGGGTTCAAATCCTGGTGAAGACTGGAATTTTAAATTTGAGTCTGAGTCCACTCAGCTCTAATGGTTTCCTGACATTAGTTGGGGAAAGTAAAAGCAGTTGGTCATTGTGCTGGCCACATGAAAACCCTCATTAACCGTAGGCAACAGAATGGTCAGAAACAGATGATCTTTACATCATCTGCCATATCGATCACAAGGTCTGAAAGGGAAACTTTACTTTTTTTTACTTACTGGAAGTTTCGTAGGAAGAGTTTCTGGCATAACAAGTGAGTTTTGTGGCATTCATCCTATTGATAAACTCTTAGGAATAAGAAAGCATCATTTCTTCTTGAAATATACATCTGCGGAAAAGAAAAGAACAATTGCTTTTAATGTGAGCAATAATAAAATTCTAATTAAATTTTAAAAATCTCCAAAATAATTATAGTGACTTAGTTCAAAGAATTATGTAAAGACTTTCTTTAAGCATTTGCTCAACTTATCTGACATCCTTTTCCACCAAGATAACTGGTTAATATGTACTTCTAATTGAGAATTGTTGCATAATATATTTAATTCTTATGCAAGAAAGTATAATTTGAAGGAAAACACCTTAGATAACAAAAGAGTGGTATTGGCCTGCATGAGAAAATTATCACTTTAAAAATACCCTGCACAGGCTGGAGGGAATATAATATGTTTTATTTACAACATAACAACAATATTATGTAATGTGATGTTGCTTGTTCAGGCTGTCTTGAGGTCAACTATGGATGACTGTTGAATTTCAACCAATTACTCTGCAAGCGTTTGGGTATTATTGTTCGGGTGTATTCCGTGTAGTTGATCAACAATCCAGACAAAACAAACACATCGGTTTTAACTAGTAAAGAGATGTAGTCAACGCTGAAGAACAGTGTAACATGTATTTATTCTAAGAAAAGGCCACAGTAAAAGTCTCTGTCACTAAACACGTCGTTACCCTAGAGGATTATATCGCTAACTGATTTTCCGGTCTCTAACCCAACATATCCCAAACGTCACTAGTCCCGTTCAATATGCGTCTTCTTTGGTGCGTCGCTAAATAACTAATCTATATAAATAAGGTGTCTAACAGTAAATATTCACCTAGAAATTTAGCTTTAAATAAAATAGCACATGGATTTTTAAAATTAAAATAGGCTTACATAACGTTTAAAAATAAATTATTAATTGCTTAAAAACTTACTTTTAAATGTATTTATACAGCTTCTGGCACTGTGTGCAAACTCCTTTGAAAACAATAAGAACATATTGTGGCTGTATCTGGGTAAATACTTGAATTCACACATTGAATGGTAGCAATTAGAGCCCTTTTGGGTACCATTCAACATCCTTTGTGTACTTCTTTGGTAGTTAAGAGAAAAGTTAAGATCTAGATCTACAGTGAATAAATAGCACAATTTGGTACCTACTGGAATGTGTGAGAATAATGAAAAAAGAAAATAGAACCAATTAGAATGTTTAGTTCATTCTAGTACAGTTGTTTATATCTAGGCAAGATATGAGTTGTGATCAAAAGAGCTAGATCCAGTACATGAGTAGGGCCTATGTTAATGGGCAATGGCTGTAGACAGTAGTATTGCTCATGAGAAACATTAAATCTGTAGTGTATTAGCAGTGTATAAGAATAGATCTAGATACAGATTCTAATTCTAGATCTTATAAGTATAAGAGTCTAGGGCTATTATAATATTATTATATAAAATATAGATATAAACTAGATATAGATCTAGTTTAGAGTCGTTAGTAAAGATAAAGTAGATCTTCAAATAGTTTAAAGAACGATCTGTGACACTGTGAGCCAAGCACTTCCCTACTTCCATTCATGATTCACATATGAAGAAGCTAGATCTAAGGCTAAGATTAAGACGAAGTTTAAGTTAACAAGTCAGGAAGTCAGATTAACGATTAATCATCATGTTGATCATGCCATGATCATCTTGACTTGAGATTTATCCTAGATCTAGTCTAGAGTCGACTAGAGCTAAATTCTATATAATAGGGGGCCTATATTATACTATATAGATTCTATATCTTGATTCTCTGGGTTTATCTGACACACAAACGACAAAGATGATGAATCTAGCAACTCGACGTTCATAATATTTTTAGTCATAATTTTGTTAATAGTACTATAGGAATAGCCAGATTTTTATAAAAACAAATAATTATTTTACCAACTTAACTATTTACATAAATAGTGTTCTATTATATATATATATATATATATATATATATATATATATATATATATATAGTAGTGTGTTGTGTGTACGGTCGTATTTGTAGATAAAGTTTATAGCCATAGTTCACTACATCTGGGTGAAAGTCTACATGTTTATGTGTACAATCACTTTCTATTGAAGTAGAGCTTAATGATTCTAAAATTTTATTGGGAGAACAAATATTCGAAACAATATCAGATCTTTTCATAGCTTTTAGAAGAATTTGATGTTATTTGGGATTCTAGTTAGTTAAAAAAAACAACTAAAAACTTGTAGATCTGAACAAAAGTTGGTAAAGATGTAAGATTGTAGGCTTATTGACTGACTATATATTGTTATTTTATTTAGACTGACTCATTCACAGACTTAACTTAGGCCTATATCACCCACTATATACAAAGTTAATAATTGACACTCTCAAAAATGTATTGACTCTTTCAGTAAATCGCTTATCACATTTAAAATATACATTGTAAAAATAATAATAATAATTATCATTGTGATGAAGAAAAAAACAACAGAAAAACAAATACTCCAAAATGGCAGCACCAATTAGCAGACAATCAATGTCGTAAACAAGAATACACGAAATACAGGCTTGGCTAATTAGTCTATATTGGCTAAGAAAACCAGTTACAAAGCTTTATAGTCATTGATCTAAGTCACAAATTAATTTGTGCACACTTACCTCTGCAATATCGTATATGACTATTAAGTTTCCATTTATGATCTGCTGTAAAAGTGGTGATAAAAATCTTCGGGTATGGTTTCTTTATATAGTTAAAAAATTCTACCGGAAGTCAATTTACCTTGCAACCAAGGACGCCTCGGTGAATGGAACTTATTCTTAATTACCTTAGTGTTGGCAGTCCATGTAATATATATAGTCTATGATGAGGACCATGATGAGGTAGTGACAATACAATTCAATGCTGTCAATTGTAGACTTCATTTTGTCTGTCGAAATGGTGATGGGAGATTTCCATAAAATCCATAGACAGCAAACTTTTGGGTGTATCTGGTGCATAGTCTTTGGATATGCGATTCTTTTTTTTTACACTTTACAGCATTGTAAAATCAAATTTCTAGTTTCTTTCTGTTGAAACACAATCTGATCTTATCATTAGCGTACATTGACTTTGTTTAGTTTATTCATTTCAAGTCTCTTCCTATAATCCTCTTTTATATTTTGTTACGTTTTTCTAAGGCTTACCTTATGTCACCCCCATATTTCTCAATTTTACCCTAATTTCTTTTTCTATATGCTGTATTTTTTCGGTTAAACTTAAAATGAAAAACTAAAGAAAGATTACTCTTTTTTTTTTACAAAATTATTGTGTACATCTCCGGTGCACTTTTGATTAAAATGTTTGATTTAATCTTTCCAGAAAACAACTGGCACTCCAACTCTTCATAGGTCTTTTCCAACTGTTTCACTTAACAGACAAAGGCTATGCCTCTCCTGTGACTATACCGGTTACTCTGACCACCACACTAGGAGATGTCGTTGGTGTTCGGCAGACGACAGGCGCCACCCCTGTTGATACATTCTATGGAATCCCATTTGCGCAGCCTCCTGTTGGCTCGATGCGGTTTAAGCCCCCAGTGGCGGCAGAACCTTGGGATGGCGCCAAGTGCGGACTGGAGAAACCGAACTCTTGTTGGCAGGTAGTCGACACTTATTTTGATAACTTTCGGGGCGCTAATATGTGGAACCCTAATACGCCACGTAGCGAAGACTGCCTTTATTTGAATGTGTGGCGCCCAGCCTGCGATTCAGGTTGTCAGCCCAAGACAATCATGGTGTGGATATTTGGGGGCGGTTTCTTTGCAGGCACCTCAACTTTGGATGTTTATAATGCAGCACAACTCGCCGCCAGGAATGACGTCATCGTTGTCTCCTTTGGTTACAGAGTCGGCATATTTGGTTTTCTTTATCTTGGGAACGACAGCGCTCCCGGAAACGCCGGTCTGTTAGACCAAGTGATGGCTCTAAAATGGGTGAAAGATAACGCTGTCAATCTTGGTGGTTCTCCAGATAATATAACAATCTTTGGAGAGAGTGCAGGGGCAGTGAGTGTTGGCTTTCACCTCCTTTCTCCTCTTTCAAAAGATCTTTTCAAGTACGCCATCATGCAAAGTGCATCCCCTTTAGCTTTTTGGAGTCTCCAAGATGTAGAATTTGCCAGGAGTAGGGCACGTAAACTAGCTAAGGACTTGAGCTGTAATTTAGAAAGCGCCTCGGATGTCTTAACCTGTTTGCAAGCAGTGAGTGCTGAAAAAATCATTAATCGCACATATGAATATAATACTGAACCATTTATAGACGTTGCTTTTGGCCCTGTTATTGACGGTAACTTTCTCACCGACAATCCAGTATCGATTATAAAAAGAGGTGAAGCAAAGAAAACTAGAGTTATCCTTGGTGTTAACAAAAATGAGGGCTACTACTTTGAAGTCTACGCACACAAGGACATCTTCGATCCTCTAAATAAAAATGGAACGATTAGTGAAACTGATTATCAAACTATTCTCAATTATTTGTTCAATAACGATACCTCTGTGATTCAGGAAGTGAAACAGAAATATCCAGTGGATTCCAATAATTCCTTCTCAACTAATATTGACAGCATAACCGGTGACATGTTTTTTAAATGCCCTGTTGTAGATTTCGCTGAGCTCTACTCCAGACATTCAGACGCAGTGTACATGTACAGTTTTGAACACCGGACAAGCCAAACTCCCTGGCCAGAATGGATGGGTGTTCTTCACGGCTACGAGATAGAGGTTATCTTCGGTTTACCTTTGGCGGCAGGTTCTAATTACACAGAAGCTGAAAAAGGCCTTAGTTCTTTGATGATGAAACTCTGGACGGACTTCGCAAAGACAGGGTAGGTTTTTATTTCTTTCATAGTAATAAAACGTTATAAATGTAACTTTCAATTACTCGATCTAAACAAGAAATTTTTTTATATATACGTAATGAGTATTCCTATGATACAGCTGAAGGGTAAATGAAATATTTTGTTGTTTACCAGGAAACCCAGCCCAACAGATGAGGATCAGTGGCCAGAATACAAGCCTGATGTGCAAGCGTACGTAGTTATTGACATTGATGGACCCAGAACAGACCACAAACTTCGCGATGACCAGTGTCCTTTTATGGTAAATAACGCAGGCAAGTGACAGATTTGTTCTTTTAAATCAATTTTTGTTTGGACGCTGAAAAAAAAAGAGATGTTTAGTTAAAGGGCCGGACTAAAGGGTGGTAGGTAGTGCTACAGCCCCGGGCATCCACAAGAAAGGGTCCTCCACAAAAGAGAAACGTATATAGGGATTTCGACGGGTCTGAAACTTTTAAAGTATTTTTTTTTATTTTTAACGCTAACACTTTAAATCTTATGTCGGGTGGCAACGTGTCGTGATTAAGAAGTGTCCGCTTGTAATTGTAGCATGCTCGGAATATGTAATTACCGGTACAGCTCCGAGTTAAAGCAGTGTGCCTGCCAAGAGCCTTCCCCTCCACATACTCAAACCTATACACGTTTTAAAAACTAAACTATGCATAGTAAATATTTGTAAACAAGGAAAGTGAGATCAAACTTATAGGTGGTCTTTTTCTTTCTTCTAAACAATAGCTTTTAGATAAAAGTATTTGTTATTCTTGAGTGGTTTATATCAAAGCTTTCGAAAGGGTGTAGGAGCCTCCACATCATTCTTAAGTTCGACCCTGAGTAATGACCAAATGTGCTTTGGTCCCGACTTATTGTTCCAGCACCCAAACCTCTACATTTGGTTACAATTTACAGAGTACTCCACTATCCTTATAACAAAAATGCTTTTATCAAGGACTTTAAATTGTGTTACTAGTTAGTTACCACCTCTATTTTTCCAAAATGGGTTTGTCATAGTTTTCAGACATAGTTACCAGACATAGTTACCCGACATAGTTTTCAGACATAGTTACCAGACATAGTTACCAGACATATTTAAACAAAACAAATAAAGAGCTCTTTATTTCTTCTTTTTATTGTATATGGGCGTAGGAAAAAATAGATCAAAATTTAAAAAGTAAAACACACACACTCACGCATATGTCAGGGTTGAACTAAAAATCTCTGTCTTAAAAAATGTCTTAAAAATATGGGATGTCTTAAAATGTCAGATGTCTTAAAAATGTATGATGTCTTAAAAATGTCTGATGTCTAAAAATGTCAGATGTCTCAAAAATGTCTGATGTCTAAAAAATGTCGGATGTCTTAAAAATGTCAGATGTCTTAAAAATGTCTGATGTCTTAAAATTTATGATGTCTTAAAAATGTCAGATGTCTAAAAATGTCTGATGTCTAAAAATGTCTGATGTCTAAAAAATGTCCTTGAAAAAAATGTGTTTGCTATCTAAAAACATTCACGAGAGATTGATATTTTTAAGTTGAATGTTTAGAAACAATGCTGCAGCTATTGAGGCCTACAGTAGTTCACATGACAGTGTTCTGATGTCCGTTCCGTTTGCTTGGCCCAGTAGTCTACTTGTCTCTATGTCTAATCATTTATTTGACCTTTGGAGTCGCGAAGGCTGCTCATCTACAGAGCGGTTAGGTCATGAACTTGATGGCTACACATTAACAGAGGCGGCCCGCATCAGTAGACACCAAAGTATAATGACAGTGTCGGAGCTTAGGAATAGTGTATGTGGAGTCTTGGTGTCAAAGATTCAAAGTACATGTGTGCATGAAAAATTGTGTGAATGGGCGTGTTTGTCTATCCTGTGTTAAGTGTAACAATGTAGTCACTTCATGCAAAAAATAAATTGATAAAAGTTTTAAAGTTTGAATCCCATTGTAGATTGGTATTCTGAACTTCGGGATTTTGAGGTCGCCCCTGTGTCCACTCAACTCTAATAGGCATCTGACTCGTTAACTATTTGCCATAAAACAGATCTACTGGCATGAAAAGGTTCGGATCTTGGTGAGACTCGTGTGTTTGAATTTCGGGATTTTTAGCCCCCCCCCCCCCCTAAGTCCAGCCAACTCTAATGGATACCTAACTTTCGTTGGGGAAAGTAAAGAAGGTTGTCTTTGTGCTGGCCACATAACACCCTGCTCGTTAACCGTTGGCCAAAGAAACAGATGAAACAGATGACCTTAACACCACCTGCCCTATAGATCGCAAAGACTGAAAGGGAACTTTAAAAAATATAATTTTATTTTCTAGTTTTTATGATTTATTTGGCAACAGTTCTCTTTCAACATAGCGCCCTTGACATTGTTCATTGATTTCAAAATTTCTCCCAGTCTTTCTCTTTTCATTTTCTGACGTCATTATGTAGATTCTATTTCAGTGGTTCTCAAACTGTGGTTCGCGGACCCCCAGTGGTCCTCGAATCGACCGAGAGGGATCCGCATATTTATCATTATTGTATACAATTAAAAGATAGTTTAACCGATCGGATAGTTTCAATAATAAACTCGCCTCTCACAACTGTTTAATTAGTCTATTACGTATGACGACCTAAACCAAAGATGTGAATAAACATTCTTCACTTGGATTTCCAAACTGGGTATTGAACCCTTTTTGCCACTCACGTCCCAACCATAGATAAATATGTACTAACTCAGGGGTATTTTATTGAAATATTCATAAATAAGGAACTTAAACCAATGTATGAACAAGGAGACCACAAATTCTGGTTACAGAAACAGGTTCCAATGTTATATCTTGTCTTAATTGTTCATTGTACAGAAGTTGTTCACTGCTTCCCGTCTTCTCAATTGGTACAACGTGGAATTATTGTCGTAATAAGCCTCATCACAAGCAAAAAAAATCAACTCGAAATGTGTGCTTGTTGAGCCTGGCTTAAATACACACATAAAATCTTATTAACCTTGTCCAAGTAATTAGTTTTGAAATATTTTATCATAAACAAATATTATAATTACAATAATTCCAATAAACACTCCTTCCAAATTTTTTTTTACATTTGTTACTTATATACCAATCACTCATGTAGCTTTTTCTCGTAGGGTCCGTGGATCAAAATAAGTTTGAGAACTACTGTTCTATTACATTGTCACCAGATCCCTGCATATCGCTTTCTTATATTTTCTCTTTTATTTATGTTTATAAATAGTATAAAGTTTATATATAGTATAGTATAATAGGGTCGAATAATTCGGGTAAATAAAACAGGATATAGGAAATAGATGTTCTAGTGGAAAGTCGGTTACATCGGACTGTACTGCAACAGAATGTCAAGATATTAGTATAAGTGGCAGTGACATCTGTGACTTAAGGCTGTGACTGTAGGAAAATGATCTCGGGTAGTGACTGCAAACTGTGACTCAGCACAGCTGGATGCTTACTTTGAAATGATTGTTAGAAGCAACATAAAATGTTACGTATTTTGGACCTTGCGGTATTTGCAGAGACATGTTAGTAGAAGTTTTGACTGAATAAGTAACTGTAAATAACACTGATACAAGAACATTATGTTTGGTAGCAGACGTTTAGGCGCGACAAGTTCTGACGATAATTGAAAATACTATAATAAAAACACAGGGTGTCCGTATCGTCTGGACACATTGGATAATTGGATATTTTTTGGTAGGCAATCAAAATTAAGCTTTACTTTCAGTATTTAAAATATTCAATATCATCTCCACCATTTCCAATGCAAATGTTAATCCGTTTCTCAAAATTAGCATAAGATGCATTTGATCTAAAGTACCCTAAATTATGATACATTCAGTCTTCAATCGTTGAGTCAAATGTATTGTTACGTATCTCTCCTACTATCCAGGCTCTCTTCCAACTGCACCACACGACACAACGAACTTAAAGAACCTCACAACTCAGGGCTCCAAAGTATCAGTCAATTTAATTTCAAATACATCACAAATACTGTACAGTTGGCAACAACATCACACTGTCTTTACAAAAACCAAGCCTTGCTCCGCCTGACTTCACACACCGTCTGTCTCTAACTTCGCCTCGTCTGGTCACATTGCGAGGTAACGTGAAGTCCAGTCTTTCTAACACACTCGCTCTTATATAGAGTCTCTACTGGCCTTCTAGAATGGGATGGAACGTTCTTGACCACTCAGAATGATCACAATCGTCATGACTTGCGTGCGTAATATTTACACACAGGTCGTTGCCGGACTGGCGTGTACTGTCACAGGTCACAGTTGACCGCTCGTCCTGCGCTGGACTGTGGCGATTTGAGTAGGCTAAAAACACACAGCACTACCCCCATCTGTGTCACCACCAGGTTTACAACAGATTAAATCTGTGATTTTTGCCAAGTCCACTTTCTCCATTAGCATAGCCCAGAAAAGGCAATCCAGTAGTCTGGTGAACGGGGAGACCAGATCTTCACCGCGTCTTTCTATCCCTCAAGCAATCTCTTACATTTTGAGTCCTATATTGAACATACAGCCCAGACGGACGACCTGTAGGAGATATATTGCTCTACTTCCCAAGCGCTCACCCGTCTCCAAAACAAGTTTGAATAAAAATTCTCAGTATTTAAAAAATGCATATTTTAAATTGTGATATGTCATATTCCTACCTAAAACAACGATATTGACAATCCAGAGCACATATCACACGACCAGGCAATTATCAGGACCAATATCGCCAACCAGTGTCACGTGACCAACATTTAGCTCAACCCCCCACCCCCAACACACAAACTTGCCCTTTATGTTTCCTCTTATTTTCTTCCCATCTTGACTCAAGAACTATTCTACCTTCGTGCTGCTGTTACACGTTTATTCATCATTTAACTCAGGAGTAAAGCTTCAAACTCCAGTCAGTAGCAGTTATAAATGTGGAGTAGACAATTTTTCATATTACTTGTCTACCTATATGAAAACAAAACACATTTCTGGTATTAAGTTTTCATTATAAGATAAAATACAAATCTCAAAATGCTCATTAATTCGAAACATAAAAAAAAATTTACTTTTGAGACCTTGCGATCTATAAGGAAAATAATGTAAAAGTAGGACTTATTTGTTTCTATGGCCACATGTTCAAAGGTGTTATGTAGCCAGCACAATGACCAACCGCATTGACTGACTAGATTTATATGCTTGAATACAAATATCAAACTTATTTTTTTTTCTTTTTCTCAAATTCACAGAAGAAACACGGAATACAACTTCCTCGCGAAGCCTTGAAAACGACAGTATCAATTCAAATCCAGTGCTGGTATTAGACGTCAATGAAAGCCAAAACAGAAGTAGGAATTTTTCAAGTGAATTATTTACTCAAGAAAACAATGAAAATAATTCAAGCCAGATGTTTAATTATACCTTGCCAAGCCAAGAATACAATAGTTCAGACCCAGTGAAAACAAATACCAATCAAAACAGTGGGGACATTACAAGTCTATATGCTCATGAAAAGATTGAAGATAACTCAAGTCAAGTGCTAAATAATACTTTGTCAAACCAAGAAAACACTAGTTCAGGCCCAATGCAAAGGAATACTTACCAAAACGATGGGGATGATCTAAGTCAACTATTTACTCAGGAAAGCCATGAAAATGCCTCAAGCCAACTGTTATATAATACCCTCCCTATCCATGAATACAGTTCAAATTTTTCCAGCCCAGGGATAACCGATAACCAGGAAAATATTGAAAATGCTTTAAGCTACTTGGTAGATGATATTCAGGGAAACATCGGAAATGTATCAAATCAAGAGCTACCTAATACCCAGCTAAACCAGGAAAACAGCAATGTAGTTTAAAACCCAATGTGGATTTGATTTTCATAGTATGCAATCACACATACATACACAATTTACACTCAGGGATAGAGATTATCCAAGTGAATTCAGATAAAATTTATTGACATTCTTGCTCTAAATAAATGAAAATATGGGTTTTCTATTTCAGGCTTATCCACATCCACTCGAGCACACAAGAAAAACAACAGAAAACGTAACAGTAATATTCCAACATTAAAATTGGTTGTTGAAAAATAAGATAATTTGGCATGCAGAGAGAGAGAGAGAGAGAGAGAAAGAGATTAGATGTGTATGGCAAACAATATATTAGAAATAAAACTCTTCCACAAAGTAATAACAATACACACAGCAAACAAACACAGGAGACATCCAAGCTACCCATTGTAACAACACTGATAAAAGTTGATGTCTTGACATATTGGCTCGACGTGAAATTCAGCAAACTTGAGACTATCTCTGGTTTATCTTTACAAACATGGCAACCAAATGTTATGTGTATATGCTTTTAAATGGAGTCGGCTGTGCCTTAAAAACATCATTTGTATCTAAACTAGTCGGGCCTCCTAAAGGTATTAGTGACAGGCTCATGACCCTAAAGCTGCCTTTACAAAACGGAAAGAAACACATTTTCATAGTTAGCTGTTACGCACCCACCATGACCAACCCAGATGATGTCATAGCAAAGTTCTATGAAGAACTAAACTCCACCTTACTTGATATTCCAAAAAACAGATAAGTTACCCCATTCTCGGTGACTTCAACGCAAGAGTCGGCTCTGAACATCACATCTGGAAAGTTGTCTTAGGCTAATTCGGGATTGGTCAGTGCAACAGCAACGGATTATTACTACTCCAGACCTGTGCTGAACACAAGCTGCTCTTATCAAACATAATATTTTTTCAGTTTCCCAATGACTAAAGCCAACTTCCTGGATGCATCCCCGCTCAAGACACTGGCGTCTCATAGACTATGTCATCACCAGACAATCCGACCGTCAGGACATACGTGTCACCAAATCTTGCTGTGGTGCAGAATGTGGAACAGACCACCGCCTTAAAACTAAACATTCGTATTCAACCAAAGAGACGTACGCAAAAATCTAAACCCCTAAAAAAGCTAAACACGGCAGACTAGCAGATGACTAAATTGAAAAGTCGATTACAGATGCGATAGACAACTGCCTCAAGTCCACCCCTCTAACTGAATCAAATGTAGATAAAAACTGCGAATGCTTCAAAGAAGCTATCCATAGCACAGCATTAAGCATAGTCGGATCTATGGAGAGAACTGATTTGATGAAAACAGTACGAGATCAGAAAACTATTAGATGAAAAGCACAAGCTCCATAAATTGTATCTAAACAACCCAAACTCCCAGTCCACTAAAGATGCATTCACAAACATCCGCAAAAATGTGCAAAAACTGTTACGCCAAATGCAAGATACCTGGCTAAGCAAGAAAGTAGAAACAATACAGGAATTTGCTGACAAGAACTTCTTCCATGCCATATACGAGGTCTATGGACCCACAAAGGCAGACTCATCCCCTCTACTAAATGCTGATGAGACAATCCTATTGACAGATAAGGAAGAAATCCTAAAACGCTGGGCCGAGCACTTTGAAAAGGTTCTCAATACACCTTCGATTATAAATGAAGCGGCCATAGACAGGCTACAGTAAGTACCAATAAATGAAAAAATGTATGACTCCCCTACGCTAAAGGAAACCAATCTTGCCATTCAACAGCTCGCAAGCGGAAAAGCCCCAGGAGCTGACTTCATTCCCGCAGATGTCTACAAAAAAGATGGATAAGCCCTGATTGAAAGACTTCATGAGCTGTTCTTAATTATGTGGGAACAAGAGTCAATACCACAAGACTTTAAAGATGCCACAATAGTCCATCTATACAAGCGAAAAGGAAACCGCCTAATCTGCGACAACCACAGAGAACTATCTCTTCTCTCTATTGCTGGGAAAATCCTCGCACGCATCCTACTAAATCGGCTCATGCAACACATAGAACACGGTCTACTACCGTAAAGCCAGTGCGGCTTCTGAAAAGAGCGTGGAACCATTGACATGATCTTTGTGGCAAGGCAGCTCCAGGAAAAATGTCCAAGAACAAAATGCTGACCTCTTCTCAATATATGTCGACCTAACAAAAGCATTCGACACTGTTAGCAGAGAAGGACTCTGGAAGATTATGTCAAAGTATGGTTGTCCACAAAAATTCATAACCATGGTAAGACTATTTCATGATGGCATGAAGGCTCGTGTCCAGGAAAGTGGAGAGCCATCAGAGCTCTTCGAAGTATCAAATGGGCCAAAACAAGGCTGTGTCGTAGCACCTACACTGTTCTGTATCATGTTCTCTGCTATGCTGACAGATGCATTCACAAATAGAGAAAACAACGGGATAAATATAACATACAGATTTGATGGTGGCCTATTCAACCCGAGGCGGCTCAAAGCAAAATCAAAAATGAAATCAGCATTAACCAGGGACTTGCTATTTGCTGACAACTGTGCACTAAATGCCTGCTCTGAAAATGATCTGCAGAGCATCGTCAGTGACTTCTCAAGAGCATTCTCAGACTTACCATTAACACACAAAAAAAAACACACACACACACAAAACTGAAGTCTTATATTTGTCTGCTCCAGGTAATCCTACTTGGATCCAAGCATCAAGATAAATGGACATGATATAAACTCAGTAGACAGATTCACATATCTTGGTAGCACACTCTCCAGAAACGGAAAGATCGATAATGAAATCGACCTGCGTATCGCCAAGGCCTGTGCATCCTAAAAAAGTCTAGAACAGACGTGGTATCACGACAAATACAATGCTAGGGATCTATCGAGCTGTCATCCTCCCTACATTGCTCTATTCCTCATAAACGTGGACAGTGTACAGAAAACATGCAAGGAAACTGAACAACTTTCACATGACATGTCTAAGAAAAATACTGAATGTCAAATGGCAAGACAAAATACCAGATACTGAAGTCCTTCGAAGAGCGGGTCTGCAAAGCATCCACACAATCCTGATGCAGTGCCAGAGTGGAAGACTGCCGCATTCCTAAACGACTCTTGTATGGCCAACTAAGCGAAGGAAAGCGCTCGCAAGGTGGTCAAAAGAAAACTCTTCAGGGACACCCTCAAAGCTTCTCTGAAGGCGTTCAGCATAGACCCAGTCACTTGGGAGACAGAGGTACATGACAGAGCATCTTGGAGTCGTGATGTGAAAGCTGGCGCACAGGTTGCTGAGGAAAAGAGAACAACGCTGGCAGAAGAAAAACGCCACAGAAGAAAAGCAAGGCCAATGACACTAGCTCCAGCTGGAATAACCTGCCCACGTGTGCAGCCGAACATTCCGGGCTCACATAGGTCTCACCAGCCACATGAGGAGTCATAAAATCCCAGTGCAAAGCCCTCAGCCCTCTGGATGACAAAGTGGTCATCATCGAACCACGATGGACGAACTATATATAAATGATCTTTCTATTACCAGGCCACGAGAATCACAAAGATCTAATACAACCTCACAAATTGGGATAACTCCATTTTTTTGTGTATCATTGGATACCTCTTGTGTTTTTTATCTTTTGTCTACATAGGAAAGAGGAGAAGTCTGGGAGATGGTGAGGGCTGAAAGCCGAGTGGTTAAGTGCAAATCTAATGGTCTCGGGTTGAATTCCTGGCGTGCTAGATCGTGGAACTTCAAAACTTGGAATTAACTGAACTGAAGGACGCCGAATTCATCTTGCTGAAAATAAGACACACCCAACCTTGTAAAAACACTGACCGATGTAAAGGTTGAAATAAACTGGGTCAGCCTTGAAGAACCCCTGAATAAACTATTGTCTACTTTACAAAGAGAAGCTTGAAATGGGATGATAAAACGCTCATAATGTTAAATTACAAAAAAGAGAAACGATCAACAATCAGAAAGATACATTCGTGTCAGAAAGAGAAAAAAAAAGTTTCAAGTGCCTTTAGAATTCTGCATTGAGTTGCCTGAACTAAAAGCTCAAAATTGCAACTAGATATCCCAAATGTTGATGTGTACAGTTATTAAAAATAAAAATAAACTTTATAGAATCCTAAATGCTGGTGGTAAAATCATCTTTAAAAAAAAAATCCCATTTGGGCAGTTGTTTGAGACAAACATCTATAAAAAAGCTAACAAGATCCTCGAAATAAAGAATCACCCTCTGTGTCAGGATTTTGTGATTTTACCATCACAAAAGAGATACAAGACACCGATAGCAAAGACAAACAGACACAAACACTCTTTTGTTCCCCTGGCAATCAAATCATTAAATAAGAACAATCTGGTATAAACTTTGTCACATGTAAATTATGAGTGCGTCTGGTGTGAACCCTACACTTTGGTTTCTTCTAGTTATAATGTTTTTTATTTGGTGTAATGCACAAATTGTAAGACAAATTTCCATATGGACAATAAAGATTATAATGAAATGATAATAGATTTTAGGAAACATAAAGGCCATCTTACAGAAATTCAGATAAATAACCAAACCATAGAACAAGTGCAAGAATATAAATATCTAGGTACAACCATCGACAACAAACTGAAATGGAGTGAACACTGTCAAAACCTTTACACAAAAATTCACCAACGTCTTTTCTCTTAGAAAGCTAAGGAAGTTTAACATCGACAAAACAAGAATTACACTTTTGTATACAATAACCATCAGCAGTCTAATTAACTTTGCCATCACCTGCTGGTATGGTAAAACTTCACTTGCACAAAGACTTAGACTAAATAGACTAATAAAAAAAAAAGCATCGTATATCACTCGAACACAGCTACCATCTCTTGAAGAGCTTTTCCATGAAAGTTGCCTTTCCAAAACACACACGATTCTTAAAGATAACCTTCACCCATTAAACCACTGTTACATACGATCTTAACGAAGTGGTTGTCTCCTTTCCATTAGAACTAAAACAGAAGGATTTAAAAACTCTTTCATCTCACTGCCGGTCAGAGTTTTACCAAACCATCTCTCATCATCAAGAAGTTCATAGAAGTCAAATTCATAAAGCGCTGGTCTGTATGTACTTCGTGTGTGAATGTTGTTCGTATTTGCATCTATAATGTTATTGTTACAGTAGTTACGCTGAGGTTGTCAATTGTTGTCAAACTGAATTTCCATTTGATTGGATCAATAATATTATCTTATCTTATATATATATATATATAAAGGCTTATATATATATGCCTACTATTTATGTTATTCACAAAACCTAGCCAATGCAGTAAATAATGATGGTTTATTTATTGCAAGCTCTATGAAACCTTTGTATTTTATTTTCGGTATTTCCTCACAAAGCCGCAGTTTTATTTATATACAACTTTTTTTTTCAAATATCACGAATTCCGAATTTTCAAAGCAATATTTGTTCTTTTAAGCCTACTTCTTTTTAATATGCCTGACGTCGTTTCTACTTCCTTTTAGAAGTGGTCTAAATTAAAAACAATACCTTCCTAATAGCATTAATGAGTAGTGTTGGGAACTAAACTAAATTTATTTATTCGAATCCTCAAAAAGAATAAGAATTGCTATGTACAGGTATAAACATAAAGAGTAAGAAAATGCAGTTTAAGATTACTATTCGTTTTAAATTAGGTCTAACTTATAATGCATACTAAATAGCTTTTTCTCTTTAAAATACTGCTTGCATAAGTGATTTTAAAAAATTAGATTTTTCGCTTTCAGAAAAAAAAAAGTAGCCGTTGCATCAGAACTTTGAATGGTCTAAAATATTGTGATGTCCGATTTTCAATATCTTTTCTAGTTTACGAGATCTAAACGGGACGGACGGACAGACAGACAGACATTTCACACAAAACTAATAGCGTCTTTTCCCCTTTCGGGGGCCGCTAAAAATGCAAACTTTCGACAAAGATTTCTTTAGTCTAGATATGCACATTAATGTCCACTAAATAATGTCTTGATTACTAAACCAACGTGAGAGGTATAAAGGGATGTGTAACATGCAACCAATCTAGAGTGACCTAGAAACGAGGTCAGAAGTTGTTCACGTGATCATTCCTTCATGTCTTCCTGTTTTGTTTTACTGGCTAATAATACGTCATTAAGAAAATGGCAAAGGAAAGTTTGACAATTGTTTGTTTTTTAATAAAATAAAGTTGAACAAAAAGTGAAATGTTTGGTTTGTGTTTTCTACATCATTGGTCCAAAGCGGCTATCTGTCTGTCCTGTGATGTTTAAATCTCAGAAATTAAAAGCGTTATTGAAAAATCCGATTTCACTATCGTCTGCATCTCGAAATACGTGCGCCATATTGTTTTCCTACAGCATCGCCCTTTTATTTGCAAACTAGTAATCACAGTGTATGCATCTGAGAGATAGTACAGATTGCCTTCTATGTGGGGAAGAAACTCTTATTAGCTTGATGGTGTATCCGGTGTACCGAACAACAAAAGTAGGGTTGATAAGCGGGGGACGCCTCTGTTTGGCTCTTTTATAGTTGCACTAAAACAATGACTTAGGGTTGATAAGCGGGGGACGCCTCTGTTTGTCTCTTTTATAGTTGCACTAAAACAATGACTTAGGGTTGATAAGCGGGGGACGCCTCTGTTTGTCTCTTTTATAGTTGCACTAAAACAATGACTTAGGGTTGATAAGCGGGGGACGCCTCTGTTTGTCTCTTTTATAGTTGCACTAAAACAATGACTTAGGGTTGATAAGCGGGGGACGCCTCTGTTTGTCTCTTTTATAGTTGCACTAAAACAATGACTTAGGGTTGATAAGCGGGGGACGCCTCTGTTTGTCTCTTTTATAGTTGCACTAAAACAATGACTTAGGGTTGATAAGCGGGGGACGCCTCTGTTTGTCTCTTTTATAGTTGCACTAAAACAATGACTTAGGGTTGATAAGCGGTGGACGCCTCTGTTTGGCTCTTTTATAGTTGCACTAAAACAATGACTTAGGGTTGATAAGCAGGGGACGCCTCTGTTTGTCTCTTTTATAGTTGCACTAAAACAATGACTTAGGGTTGATAAGCGGGGGACGCCTCTGTTTGTCTCTTTTATAGTTGCACTAAAACAATGACTTAGGGTTGATAGGCAGGGGACGCCTCTGTTTGTCTCTTTTATAGTTGCACTAAAACAATGACTTAGGGTTGATAAGCGGGGGACGCCTCTGTTTGGCTCTTTTCTAGTTGCACTAAAACAATGACTTAGGGTTGATAAGCGGGGGGCGCCTCTGTTTGGCTCTTTTATAGTTGCACTAAAACAATGACTTAGGGTTGATAGGCAGGGGACGCCTCTGTTTGTCTCTTTTATAGTTGCACTAAAACAATGACTTAGGGTTGATAAGCGGGGGACGCCTCTGTTTGTCTCTTTTATAGTTGCACTAAAACAATGACTTAGGGTTGATAGGCAGGGGACGCCTCTGTTTGTCTCTTTTATAGTTGCACTAAAACAATGACTTAGGGTTGATAAGCGGGGGACGCCTCTGTTTGGCTCTTTTATAGTTGCACTAAAACAATGACTTAGGGTTGATAAGCGGGGGACGCCTCTGTTTGTCTCTTTTATAGTTGCACTAAAACAATGACTTAGGGTTGATAAGCGGGGGACGCCTCTGTTTGTCTCTTTTATAGTTGCACTAAAACAATGACTTAGGGTTGATAGGCAGGGGACGCCTCTGTTTGTCTCTTTTATAGTTGCACTAAAACAATGACTTAGGGTTGATAAGCGGGGGACGCCTCTGTTTGTCTCTTTTATAGTTGCACTAAAACAATGACTTAGGGTTGATAAGCGGGGGACGCCTCTGTTTGGCTCTTTTATAGTTGCACTAAAACAATGACTTAGGGTTGATAGGCAGGGGACGCCTCTGTTTGTCTCTTTTATAGTTGCACTAAAACAATGACTTAGGGTTGATAAGCGATGGACGCCTCTGTTTGGCTCTTTTATAGTTGCACTAAAACAGTGACTTAGGGTTGATAAGCGGGGGACGCCTCTGTTTGTCTCTTTTATAGTTGCACTAAAACAATGACTTAGGGTTGATAAGCGGGGGTCGCCTCTGTTTGTCTCTTTTATAGTTGCACTAAAACAATGACTTAGGGTTGATAGGCAGGGGACGCCTCTGTTTGACTCTTTTATAGTTGCACTAAAACAATGATTTAGGGTTGATAAGCGGGGGACGCCTCTGTTTGTCTCTTTTATAGTTGCACTAAAACAATGACTTAGGGTTGATAAGCGGGGGACGCCTCTGTTTGTCTCTTTTATAGTTGCACTAAAACAATGACTTAGGGTTGATAAGCGGGGGACGCCTCTGTTTGTCTCTTTTATAGTTGCACTAAAACAATGACTTAGGGTTGATAAGCGGGGGACGCCTCTGTTTGTCTCTTTTATAGTTGCACTAAAACAATGACTTAGGGTTGATAAGCGGGGGACGCCTCTGTTTGTCTCTTTTATAGTTGCACTAAAACAATGACTTAGGGTTGATAAGCGGGGGACGCCTCTGTTTGTCTCTTTTATAGTTGCACTAAAACAATGACTTAGGGTTGATAGGCAGGGGACGCCTCTGTTTGTCTCTTTTATAGTTGCACTAAAACAATGACTTAGGGTTGATAAGCGGGGGACGCCTCTGTTTGTCTCTTTTATAGTTGCACTAAAACAATGACTTAGGGTTGATAAGCGGGGGACGCCTCTGTTTGTCTCTTTTATAGTTGCACTAAAACAATGACTTAGGGTTGATAAGCAGGGGACGCCTCTGTTTGGCTCTTTTATAGTTGCACTAAAACAATGACTTAGGGTTGATAAGCAGGGGACGCCTCTGTTTGGCTCTTTTATAGTTGCACTAAAACAATGACTTAGGGTTGATAAGCAGGGGACGCCTCTGTTTGGCTCTTTTATAGTTGCACTAAAACAATGACTTAGGGTTGATAAGCAGGGGACGCCTCTGTTTGGCTCTTTTATAGTTGCACTAAAACAATGACTTAGGGTTGATAGGCAGGGGACGCCTCTGTTTGGCTCTTTTATAGTTGCACTAAAACAATGACTTAGGGTTGATAAGCAGGGGACGCCTCTGTTTGGCTCTTTTATAGTTGCACTAAAACAATGACTTAGGGTTGATAAGCAGGGGACGCCTCTGTTTGGCTCTTTTATAGTTGCACTAAAACAATGACTTAGGGTTGATAAGCAGGGGACGCCTCTGTTTGTCTCTTTTATAGTTGCACTAAAACAATGACTTAGGGTTGATAGGCAGGGGACGCCTCTGTTTGTCTCTTTTATAGTTGCACTAAAACAATGACTTAGGGTTGATAGGCAGGGGACGCCTCTGTTTGTCTCTTTTATAGTTGCACTAAAACAATGACTTAGGGTTGATAGGCAGGGGACGCCTCTGTTTGTCTCTTTTATAGTTGCACTAAAACAATGACTTTTCTAACACACAAGTTGGCCTCATTTAGTCGTAGAGCGTCTATGGTTCATCTCGTACACTTTTTCATGTGGCTGTGGAGCCCTATTTTGGAGAGACACTCCCGTCCACAAAAATCGCAGGTTAAGGTGGCTTTCGCTTTGGTGGTAGATAAGCTGGCCATTTTTCTTATAGAGCTAATGCCTATATATTTTCGTTGTCCATAGCTTTCTTGGTCACTGTCTCTCTACATCTCGTGCGGTCTAGGGCTATGTCTTCCCAATGGTCAGTATCAATGTTCATCGATTTGACGTCTCGTTTTATTACATCCACGAAACGGAGGTGAGAGCGACCAGTCAGACGCGAATCGCCCGTAGAGAATGACTTTCGGGGATGTGTCCTCCATCCGGCAAACATGTCCAAGCCAGCGCAGGCGGCGTTGTCTGAGGACTGCAAAGATGCTGGAAATACCTGATCGCGCAAGGATCTCAGTATTGCACACTCTTTCTTTCCATTTGATTTTTAAGATCCTTCGGAGATAGCGCAAATGAAAAGAGTTTAGTTTTCTCTCTTGCTTTGCGTAGGTGGTCCTCGACTCACTGTCGAGCAGTAGACTTGTAGACATCCATTTTGGTAGCTGTAGTGAGCTTCTGGTTTTCCCAAACTTTTGACCTGAGTCTAGCGAAGGTTGAGGCAGCCTTCCCTATACGTTTTTTTTTAATCTCCTCTTCTAGAGACAGGTTATCTTGAATTGTGGATCCAAGATAGCAGAACTAATTTACGAGATCCAGCTTGTTACCGTCTATGAGGATGGAGGGTGATGCTGTTCCATAACATTTGTTTTCTTCATGCTAATTTTTAAGCCATACTATTTACAGGCCTGAGAGAATCGGGACTTTAGTGACTGAAGCTCTTCTTGTGGGTGTGTCACTACCGTTACATCGTCCTCGAATAGCATATCTTTTACGAGGGTGGTTCTGATTTTAGTTTTGGCCCTCAGTCTGGCAATATTTAGGAGTTTGCCATCAAATTTGGAATGGAGATAGATGCATTCGGTGGATATGTCAAACGCGTTATGGATTAGAAATGAAAATAGTATTCCAAAGAGGGCTGGGGCCAGGACACATTCTTGTTTAACTCCGCCGTTTATACTGAAACTTTCGGAGCAGGCACGGTTGAACTGCACAGTACCCATCATATTTTGGTTAAATGATACAATTACATCCAGCAGCTTGGGTGGACAGCTATAACTTTTCTATGTAACGCAATAACAGGTTAGCGGATCACTCAATGCTAGAAGTGAAGGTCTTGGGCTTCATCAACCAACATTGGAGCGTTTAGATGACATTTTATGTTATTTATTACCTCCCTTACGGATAGAACATGTAAGTCTGCTTCTGCTCTTGTTATTTCTTCTACAAACGACGCGTTGTGCGATTGTTTCCTTCCTTCTAGCTACACAAGGTATTTGCGAGGTATTTGTGAGGTATTTGTGAGGTATTTGTGAGGTATTTGCGACAACTTGGAAACAAAAAACTTGATTTCAGAAACCTTTTCAGCTTTCAAAGAAACACTTTCGTCTAACTAGTTCCGTTCATTTAGTGTGGCATTTTACCAAGTTTTCTTTTACTGTGATTTTCCCACACATTTTTTAAAAATCGGTATGCAAATTCGTTGATAATAATAGATTATGGAAAAGGGCTCTTTTCCCGTGAAGCTAATATAATATCCTCTGGGCTTGTAGATATTATATTACATCATTCACATAGGTAACTTTATAGCAAGTTTGAGGTCACCATTTAAACCTTGCATCTTCCGCTGTCTAGATGATGTAAGCTAAACTCCTTCCATCTACGCTAAGAAGTATCCATAAGGTGCGTTGGTCCGACAACATACCAGACACAGAAATCTTAAAACTGTCCAACATGCACAGTATCAATGCGACAGTAAAAAGGTCCCAACTTCGATGGGCGAGACATGTAGTCCACATGCCAGACAATCGCCTTCCCAAGCGACTTCTGTACGGGGAGTTGTGTGCAGGAAAGCGCTCCCAAGGAGGCCAAGACAAGCGCTACAAAGACACTCTCAAGAGTTCCTTCAAGGAATGAGATATCGACATTCACGGCTGGGAAGCACTAGCTCTCGATCGCTCCTCATGGCGTGAAGCTGTGAGTCTCGGAGTTTCAAGATTTAAAGTAAGAAGAGTGGCCAGGGCGAAAGAGCGCCGAACCAACAAAACGCTGAGAGAAGAAGCAGGCATATCTGCAACTGACCTAACCCACCCATGCTACAAATGCGGCCGGCTTTTCAAAGTGAGGATTGGACTTTAAAGCCATCTTCAAGTCCATAGGAAATGAGAAATGTGCTCCTCTCCGACTACAAAGGAGGATATATATATATATATATATATATATATATATATATATATATATATATATATATATATATATATATAGAGAGAGAGAGAGAGAGAGAGAGAGAGAGAGAGAGAGAGAGAGAGCGAGAGAGAGAGAGAGAGAGAGAGATGATGTATTCACACACCTATATAGTAGGTCCACATTTGAGTCTCCGGTTGTATCATTATAGAAAGTTTAATTAATAGATCTATAGAGATTACGATAGAAATTATACAAGAAAGTTCTTCAAATTCCATCGTCTGAGTCAAAACGTTGATATGGATCGATGGAGCACTGGCAGCAAGAGAAACAACAAAAATACGAGCAGCAGCAGCAGAAATTAACTGCATTTGCTGGGTATTTTGGTGATGAAACTGCAGATATCTCTTGGCACTGAGCAAATGTCTTTGAGAGTTTGTTGATTGTGACTGTATTCGACTTGACTGTTTTAGTTCCTTTGGTTCACTGCATGTGTCTAATGTCATTGTCAGCGAATACATGATGGCTGCTCCGTGATGACTAGCATTCAGAACTGTGTTCAGGCCAGGACACGATGGACTGGTAAATTCGAATCCAGTCGCGCTTTAAGTCAGAACTTTGACTGTTAGTCGTATCTTAAAATAAGTGAAACCAGACAAACTGCATATGTCTAATCAGTGCCTGCTTCTCATGTGTTTCTGATTTGTCTTTTAATTGTCATCAGTTATTCATTTGTTCTTGAACCAGTGTCCCTGATGTTGCAGTCTGTAAACTTAACCTAGTGGCCGCTCAACAGCAGTCACATTAATGATATAACCAAAAAGCCAACTTGACAATGCCTAGGAACACTTCAGGGATGGCATCTTGAAGAAGGTGAGACTGCTCCTGACCGATGAGCTGGTGCCATCAAGAATTTGCAGTCGACAGACACACCGAGCAAAAGCAACATGTTGGATTTTGAAAGTTATTACAGAGCAAGGCTTTTCATTCCGTATCTTGATTTGTTAGTTTCTTCATTAACTTCTCGCTTTTTCAGCATTATTAATGTTCAGTTCAACCTGTTTTGTTTTCATGCTAAAATGATGCAAGAGCTGCAACGTACTGAAGAATATCGGAACCGCACGATAAGCGTTCATTGCCGTCTTATCCATCGCAGCGAGAGACTATTCATTAGTAAAGTTATTGGCAGCCACAGTAAACGTTTGCAGTTTTTGTTTGATAGACCGTTGGGACAGCACAGATACACTTAAGAACGTGTTCAGCAAATAGTTCTTTCACATGTTTAGATTTTTATTTTATGAAACAGGTATTTACAGTGCGCTTAATATCGCATTGGTATGGTGGGGGGGGGGGGGAGCGTGGGGGCACCAGTTCTTTTCTTTAGTAATCTCCGTTATAAAAATGTTATAGCATAGACTTTGAGCCATAGGTGGCAAATTGCACCCCCCCCCCTTTTTTGCAAAAAAAAAATTCCTCGGGCGCCCATGATTACAATGCACTAGAAAGGAATAAGTGATAAATAAGCGATTTCTTTCTGAATCCTTCTGTATTTCGCTTGTTCCTATTCAACAATGCTATCTCCCTTTAAAAACCTTGTGATGCAAAAGTAAAATTTGACAATAAATTTAACGACAATCTAAGCCGCCTTCACCCTGACACTTTTGTTTGTGCACTTCGGACACAGGAAGAAATGTTAGAGCCAACTTTGATGTATGTGAATAGAAGGAATAGTTTTGAATCTCAGTTGCTGTCTCGACGTCTTACATGGAGGACCCCGTCACCAACGTTGCGTAGACAGTCTTTTGGCTTCAGTTACAGGGGAGAGAAGTGGTGTTATGTTGAGCAACAAAAGAAGTTTTATGAGCGCGCGTGTTCCTGCGGCGTGGAAAGTGAAAAATGGAAACAGGTGATGGAGAGAGAGAGAGAGAGAGAGAAAGTGAGAGCTGGTGAACAGAAGAATGAGAAAATGAGTGGTACTACTCTGATAGTTTAATGCCCACTCAATGTACGGTGCTATATATTTCAGTCTTCGTACATCTCGCCTGTCAGTTTGTGTACATCCAGCAGTACGCGGCGGTCTGCTGTTTATAAGATTTGTTTGTGAACATCATTAGTGTACTATCTCATTCATCAACTATGCATACAGTTAAAAGGTGAGTTTATCTGAATCATATTTCCTTTACTCACACAGAATTGTTTTAAATAACCTGAACATAAAAATGTTTAAAATAGTTACAAAAGTGTGTCCTTAACTATAGCAATTTCTGACGTAGGACTCGCATATAACAATTTCTGACGTAGGACTCACATATAACAATTTCTGACGTAGGACTCGCATATAACAATTTCTGACGTAGGACTCGCATATAGCAATTTCTGACGTAGGACTCGCATATAACAATTTCTGACGTAGGACTCGCATATAACAATTTCTGACGTAGGACTCGCATATAACAATTTCTGACGTAGGACTCGCATATAACAATTTCTGACGTAGGACTCGCATATAACAATTTCTGACGTAGGACTCGCATATAGCAATTTCTGACGTAGGACTCGCATATAGCAATTTCTGACGTAGGACTCGCATATAGCAATTTCTGACGTAGGACTCGCATATAACAATTTCTGACGTAGGACTCGCATATAGCAATTTCCTTTATTAATTTGGACCAGGATAAACTATTTTGTTTTAATCATATTGGGGATTTTTTAAAACTGTGAATAGCAATCATCGACTCTTTGTTTACACTTGGTGTAGTAAGATCCTGTTTACATTCTGTAAGCAAGACAATTCAAATGGAGAGAAAAAGAAAACAAAACGATGTGTAGAAATATGGTGACGATACAATGGAACCTAAATGAAAACGCAGGAAACTAAAAAGAGGAAGACTGGTCAGAAATGTTCAAAGAAATAGACAAACTAAACAATGTCAAAGACGCCATATTGAAAGATTACAGGCTGTCCGTAAAGTCTGGACTCATAGAAGAATTAAATATTTCTTGTATGTAATTAAAGTTAAGCTTAATTTCAGTATTTAACATATTCAATATGATGTCCACCATTTTCTATGCAAATGCTAAATGAACTCGATGCAATAAATCTACATTACAAAAAAATACACAGAACGGCATGTAATTTCAAATTCAAATGAGTAGGCCTACATTTGAAAGAGATTGTAAATTTGATTTAGAATGCACACACACACACACAGTAAATAGGCCTATTATTTATTAAATTTTAGGAACTTTAGCCTTTCAAATTCTACGATTTAAAATATTTTGGAGCGCACTTTTATATAAAGATAACAATACATTGGAGAAGAAATGATAAAATTCTATGTTCCAAACTGTAGACTTTATTTTGTCTGTCCAAAGTGTTCTGAGACATTTCCATATGCATGGCGACAAATCCATAAACGTCAAGCTTTGGTTTGGTGTATCTGTTGTACGGATTAATGAAGGAGGTATTGATAAGAGAATTCTTCACTCTGTTTAGTTGGTCGTGAAATTCTCCACTTCGTTACAGTTCGACTGTACTTCAAAAAATGTTGGGAAACTTCGATCATTGACTTTGTTTTGTTCATTTCAAATCTCTGCCTTTGTTCCTCGTTGTTTTTGTTACGTTTTTCTTTGGGTTATAATGTCACCTCCTTATTTCTCCACATCTCCCTCCTTATTTTCATATGCTGTATTTTATCACTTAAATATCATACACCGGATCTAAAAATGTAACATAATAAACTAGGATTACTGTTTTTATAAACTTATCGTGTAAATCTCTGGTGCACTTTTGATTAAAATGTTTGATTTAATCTTTCCAGACAGCATATGTCACTTCAGCTTTTCTTATGTCTTTTGGAAGTATTTCACTTAACAGACAAAGGCTACGCCTCACCAGTTACTGTACCGGTTACTCTGACCACCACACTAGGAGATGTCGTTGGTGTTCGGCAGACGACGGGCGCCACTCCAGTGGATACATTCTATGGAATCCCATATGCACAGCCCCCTGTTGGCCCGCTGCGGTTTAAGCCCCCAGTGGCGCCAGAACCTTGGGATGGCGCCAAGTGCGGACTGGAGAAACCGAACTCTTGTTGGCAGGTAGTCGACACCTATTTCGATAACTTTTGGGGCGCTAATATGTGGAACCCTAATACACCTCGTAGCGAAGACTGCCTTTATTTGAATGTGTGGCGCCCAGCCTGCGATTCAGGTTGTCAACCTAAGACGATCATGGTGTGGATATTTGGGGGCGGTTTCTTTGCAGGCACCTCAACTTTGGATGTTTATAATGCTGCACAGCTCGCCGCCAGGAATGACGTCATCGTCGTCACCATTGGTTTCAGAATCGGCATATTTGGATTTCTTTATCTTGGTAACGACAGCGCTCCCGGAAACGCCGGTCTGTTAGACCAAGTGATGGCCCTAAAATGGGTGAATGATAACGCCGTCAATCTTGGTGGTTCTCCAGATGATATAACAATCTTTGGAGAGAGTTCAGGGGCAGTGAGTGTTGGCTTTCATCTCCTTTCTCCTCTTTCAAAAGATCTTTTCAAGTACGCCATCATGCAGAGTGCATCCCCTTTAGCTTTTTGGAGTCTCCAAGATGTAGAATTTGCCAGCAGTAGGGCACGTAAACTAGCTAGGGACTTGAGCTGTAATTTAGAAAGCGCCTCTGATGTCTTAACCTGTTTGCAAGCAGTGATTGCTGAAAAAATCGTGAATCGCACATATGAATATAGTACTGAACCATACTTAGATGTTGCTTTTGGTCCTGTTATTGACGGTAACTTTCTCACCGACAATCCAGTATCGATTATAAAAAGAGGTGAAGCAAAGAAAACTAGAGTTATCCTTGGTGTTAACAAAAATGAGGGCTACTACTTTGAAGTCTACGCACACAAGGACATCTTCGATCCACTAAATAAAAATGGAACAATTAGTGAAACTGACTATCAAACTATTCTCACTTATTTGTTCAATAACGATACCGCTGTGATTCAGGAAGTGAAACAGAAATATCCAGTGGATTCCAATAATTCCTTCTCAACTAATATTGACAGCATAACCGGTGACATGTTTTTTAAATGCCCTGTTGTAGATTTCGCTGAGCTCTACTCCAGACATTCAGACGCAGTGTACATGTACAGTTTTGAACACCGGACAAGCCAAACTCCCTGGCCAGAATGGATGGGTGTTCTTCACGGCTATGAGATAGAGGTTATCTTCGGTTTACCTTTGGCGGCAGGTTCTAATTACACAGAAGCTGAAAAAGGCCTGAGTTCTTTGATGATGAAACTCTGGACGGACTTCGCAAAGACAGGGTATGTTTTTATTTTTTTTTTCAAAGTAATAAAATGTAACTTTCAATTACTCGATCTAAACAAGCATTTTATATATATACGTAATGAGTATTCCTATGATACAGCTGAAGGGTAAATGAAATATTTTGTTGTTTACCAGGAAACCCAGCCCAACAGATGAGGATCAGTGGCCAGAATACAAGCCTGATGAGCAAGCGTACGTAGCTATTGACATTGGTGGCCTCAGAACAGGTCATAAGCTTCGCGATGACCAGTGTCCTTTTATGGATAATAACGCAGGCAAGTGACAGATTTGTTCTTTTAAATCAATTTTTTTTTAGGTACTGACAAAAAAATCACTGATGACCAAATGTAAAACATGCTTTGGTCCCGGCTTATTGCCAAACCTCCACGTTTCTCATAATTCACGGAGTACCCCCCCCCCCCACCCCTTAAAAAAAAGTACTTTTTCCAAGTTTCTAAATTTTTTTAGGAACTCTATTTTTCCACAGTTACCAGACGTTTTATTCCTAGACTATGGCTCGGAGATTCATTATCGAAAAATTAGCAAAAGAAAACAAAATATTCTTCATATTTTTTTTCTTTTTATTGTAATGGGCGTAGGAAAAAAAATTAAAAAGTAACACACACACACACAAATGTCAGTGTTATGCTAAAAATGTTTTCCTTAAAAAATGTCTGATGTCAAAAAAATGTCTGATGTTAAAAAATTTCTGATGTCTTTAAATATCTGATGTCAAAAAATGTCTGATGTCGAAAAATTTTGGTGTCTTACAATGTAAGATTCTAAAAATGTCTGTTGTCTAAAAATTTTGATGTCTTACAAAATTTGAGATGTCTAACAAATGTCTGTTGTCTAAAAATTTTGATGTCTTACAAAATTTGAGATGTCTAACAAATGTCTGTTGTCTAAAAATTTTGATGTCTTACAAAATTTGAGATGTCTAAAAATGTCTGATGTCTAAAAAATCTAATGTCTTACAAAATGTAGGATGTCTAAACAATGTCTGATGTTAAAAAATGTCAGATGTCTTAAAAAGTGTGTCTTGAAGGCTCACTAGCGGATCCAGAACTTTGGAGTGTGGGGGGGCGATTTTTTCCAAACCCTAACCCTAACGCTCAGTAAACCCTAACCCTAACGCTCAGTAAACCCTAACCCTATACTTAAACGCGCATACAGCCCCAACACTAAAAATGTTTTCTTGCATTCTTCGCTGCAGAAACGTATTCTCCTGACATCTACAGCTCATTAGTCATCCTATTCAAATAGGACCTTTTGGATAATGTTTTTCTTAAAAAATATTATAATATGAATTTATAGGCCCTTACTACATTGCAAATACAACCTATTTGTTCCTTGAAAAGATAAGATACTCCACAGATTTAGATTAAGGCTTTAAGGATCGCCGCCGAAAAAAAATATTAAAAAAGTAGTAATTAAAAAAAGCTCATTTGTTAGTGATACATTTGGTTTAATATGCATGTTTGTAACTTTGTTTTGTTACAGAACTATAATTCAAAGCTCTAAACAAAAAATTTTGGAAGTGGTAGGAGAAATTAAGTGGACCAATTAGATTCTATTCTATATTTTTTGCATGTTTGGGATTGTAAAATAGATTATGAGTTATAGTCCCAAATTTATTTAACTAGAAAAATATCAGTTTGAGAAAAGGTTTGAAATAGGCGACTAGGAAAAGAATATTTTGATTCAGAACTCATCTCAATTGTTACTCTTATACAGAAAACTTTCGTATGAATTCTAAAGTTTCCAAAACAAAGTCTTTCTTAAAATAATTAGGATAAATTACATAAATCCATCGCCATATTTGACTATTCTGTTTTAAAACGTCATGTTCTCGTCTGGAAATGAAGGGGGGGGGGGGGGGCGGAAGAGTGAAAACGATTAATCCTCGATCCTTTTTTATAAATTCTGTATTTGACATTAAAGAATAGGGGGTGGGCGACACGATATAAGAATTTGATTTATAACATATATAAATTATATTAGTAACATATTTTTTTAAAGTTTATAATTTCTAAACTAAAATACAAAAAGAAAAAGTATTGATTTGTCCGATGGGTGGAGGGTGATTGCATGTATCGCCCCTTCCACCAGGTACAACTCCTTTACATATTATATATGTACTAATAATATAATTTGAGATTACAGCGTGGTGCGACATAATATACAAATGGGTTCAAATATCAATATGTAGCTTATATTATATAGATATTCAACTAATTGTGTTCACAAATTATGATTTCTCCATAAAAATAGGACCGCCCCACCCCTACTCAGAGGGTTAGAGTGGGGAGGGCAGTAGATGCAATCGCCCCCCCCCCCGAATCGGTCAGGATACTAGAAGGGGAGCGACATAATATAAAAATTATCTAGTAATTCAACTAATTTTGTTTACAAACTATGATTTCTCTATAAAAGTAGGACCACCACCCCTACTCAAAGGGTTTAGATGGGAAGGGCAGTAGATGTATTCGCCCCCCCCCCCAATCGGCCAACAGGTTAACAACATAATATAAAGATCGGTTAAAATATCAATAACACGTATTAATCATATAGGTATTCAATTGATTCAAAGCACATAGACCAACCGCCTTTACTTTTCCCCAACTAATGTCAGGTACCTATTAGGGCTGGGTGGACTTAGAGGCGCCCAAAAGATACCGAATTAAAAATCACAGTCTTCACCAGGATTCGAAATCGAAACCTCCAGTTCGGAAGCGAAGCGCTCACCGCTAAGCCACCGGGCCTCCTAGTTGTGTGAATAGGGTCAAACGATTCGGATAAATAAAACAGGATGAGGGAAATGGAAGCATAATGGGAAATTAGTTACATCAGGCTGGGCTGCAACAGAATGTCAAGATATTAGGGTAAGTGACAGTGACATCTGCGACTTAAGGCAGAATGGAGAATGATCGAGTGCTGTGACCGCAAACTGCAACTCAAACTGTTGGATGCTAACTTTAAAATGATCGTCAGAAGCAACAGAACGAATTTAGATCTTAAAGTATTGTTAAAATATAAGAATAAAGACAGCATCAGACATGTTAAAGGTCATCTGTTTCTGTGGCCACAGGTTAAATGGCGTATCATGTTACCAGCATAGCGACCAACATTTACTTTCTATTCGAGTTGGGTGGACTCAGGGGGGTCCTAAATCAAAGGTGTAGTGAGGGGAGGGCAGGGGGGGGGCACGATGCCCCGGGCACCACACTGGGGAGGGGGGCGGCGCCACAGGGAGAGAGGCGCCAAAAAAATTATTGTAGATATTTTAGTTAAGTAATACATTGTAAGGTTATTAGTATTATAATACTCAATACTTTTTTTTATTTAAAAGCCTATCTTATATAATACAAAAAAGAAGATGATTACGTCCTACACGTCATGCCTGTATTTCTATGTGACGTTGATGGGAAATGGTGGGGTGAGGGCGCCAATAAAGTTTCTTGCTCCGGGCGCACGTTTAGCTCATTACGCCTCTGTCCTAAATATGCCGAAATTCAAAATCCAAGCCTCTGCCGAGACTCAAACCCAGGTCTCCTCGTTTAGGATGCTAAGCGCTTCACCACAACCACCACGTCCCGTATACAAACCATAATTAGATTTATATGCTTGAATACAAAGATCGAACTTATTTTTGTTTTGCTTTTTCTCAAATTCACAGAAGAAACTAGGAATACAACTTCCTTGCGTAACCTTGAAAACGAAAGTAACAATTCAAATCCAGTGCTGGTATTAGACGTCAATGAAAGCCAAAACAGAAGTAGGATTTTTTCAAGTGAATTATTTACTCAAGAAAACAATGAAAATAATTCTAGCCAGATGTTTAATTATACCTTGCCAAACCAAGAATACAATAGTTCAGGCCCAGTGAAAACAAATACCAATCAAAACAGTGGGGATATTACAAGTGTATTTACTCTGGAAAACATTGAAGATAACTCAAGTCAAGTGCTAAATAATACCTTGTCAAACCTAGAAAACAATAGTTCAGGCCCAGTGAAAACAAATACCAATCAAAACACTGGGGATATTACAAGCCAATTTATTGGTGAAAACAGTGAAGATAACTCAAGTCAAGTGCTAAATAATACCTTGTTAAACCAAGAAAACATTAGTTCAGGCCCAATGCAAAGAAATACTTACCAAAACGATGGGGATGATCTAAGTCAACTATTTACTCAGGAAAGCCATGAAAATGCCTCAAGCCAAGTGCTACATAATACCCTCCCTATCCATGAATACAGTTCGAATTTTTCCAGCCCAGGGATAACTGATAACCAGGAAAATACTAGGAATTTTTCAAGCCCCTTTACATTTCCTAACCAGGAAAATACTGTGAACTCTTCAAGCTCAGTGCTAACAAATAACCAGGAAAATACTGAAAATTCTTCAATTCCAGTGCTAACGACTAACCAGGTAAACATTGAAAATGCTTTAAGCTACTTGGTAGATGACATTCAGGGAAACATCGGAAATGTATCGAATCAAGAGCTACCTGATACCCAGCTAAACCAAGAAAATAGTAACTTTGTTTAAACCCCAATTTGGATTTGATTTTCATAGTATGCAATCACACATACATACACAATTTACACTCAGAGATAAAGAGTAGCCTATATAAATGAATTCAGATAAGATTTATTGACATTCTTGCTCTAAATAAATGAAATAGATGTTTTCTTATTCAGGTCTATCCACATCCACTCAAGCACACAAGAAAAACAACAACAGAAACCGTAACATTAATATTCCAACATTAAAATTGGTTGTTGAAAAATAAGACAATTTGGCATGCAGAGAGGGAGAGAGAGAGAGAGAGAGAGAGAGATTAGATGTGTATGGAAAACAATATATTAGAAATAAAACTCGTCCACAAAGTAATAACAATACACACAGCAAACAAACACAGGAGACATCCAAGCTACCCATTGTAACAACACTGATAAAAGTTGATGTCTCGACGTGAAGTTCAACAAACTTGAGACTATCTCTGGTTTATCTTTACAAACATGGGCAACCAAATGGTATGTGTATGTGTATATGCTTTAAGCTATCTTGCTATTACCAGACCCTGTCATGGGCATGAGAATCACAAAGATCTAATACAACCTCACAAAATGTGATAACTCCATTGTCATTTGATATTGCCTGCTTTTATTTCTTGTCTACATTGGAAACAGGAGACGTCTGGGAGAGGGCTGAGAGCCGAGTGGTTAAGTGCAAACCTGATGGTCTCGGGTTGAAGTTCTGGCGTGCGAGATCGTGGAACCTCAAAACTCGGATTTAAAAAAACTGAACTGAAGGACGCCGAATTCATCTTGCTGAAAATAAGACACACCCAACCTTGTAAAAACACTGACCGCAGTATGGGTTGAAATAAACTGGGTCAGCCTTGAAGAACCCCTGAATGAACTATTCTACTATGAGAAGTTTGAATTGCGATGTTAAGTTACAAAAAGAGAAACGATCAACACTCAGAGACACACAAAGAACACCTTCGTGTCATACAGAGAAGAAAAAGTTTCAAGTGCCTTTAGAACTCTGTAAACGAGTTGCCTGAACTAAACGCTCAAAATTGTCAACTTATTGTCCCCAATGTTGTTGTATTCATTTTACAATCATACTTAGGCAATGCAGTAAATAATGATGATTTATTGCAAAAAGGCCACAATTTTCAACCTGCTCAAGCTTTGGTTAAATCATTCGTCATAGTTACACTATAAAATATAAAAATGCAAACTTTCGACAAAGATTTCTTTTGTCTAGACATGAACGTCCACATCCACTAAATAATGTCTTGATTACTAAACAAACGTGAGAGGTATAAAGAGATGTGTAACCTGTAACCAATCTAGAGACCTAGTAAAGAGGTCAGAATTTGTTCACGTGATCATTCATTCATGTCTTCCTGTTCTGTTTTACTGGTTAATAATACGTCATTAAGAAAATGGCGAAGGAAAGTTTGACAATTGTTTGTTTTTTTTAAATTAAATAAAATTGAACAAAAAGTGAAATGTTTGGTTTGTGTTTTCTATATCAGCGGTCCCAGTAAAGAGAAGTGCTATCTGTCTGTCCTGTTATGTTTAAATCTCAGAAATTAAAAACTTTATTGAAAATCCGATTTCATTATCGTCTGCATCGCGTTCCAAATACGTGCGCCATATTGTTTTCCAACAACATGCTCTTTTATTTACAAATTCGTTAGTACAGTGTATGCATCTGAGAGATAGTACAGTGTATGCATCTGAGAGATAGTACAGATTCTCATCTATGGTGGAATAAATCTATAATTGGATAGCTTTATGGTGAATCCGGAGTACATACAAAATGAATTGTTGATAAGCGGGGTAGCCTCCTTAGGTAGCCTGTTGTATGCATTTGAGAGATATTGGAGATTTTCATCTATGGTGTAAAAAATACAAATTGCTAACTTTATGGCGTATCCGGTGAAACCGAAAAAAAAAGGGACGGTTGATAAGCAGGGTCAGCCTCTCTTAGTCTCCTTCAAATGAGCACTAAAACCAAAACCCTTGAATGGAAGGGCGATACCAGGCTAGTGGAGCACTCAATGCCTGACGTTCTTGGGCTTGAATGCCTCACAAACACTAGAGAGTTTAGATGACATTTTATGTTATGTATTACCTCCCTTACTAACATTGAAATCTTTCTTCTGCTCTTGTTATTTCTGCTGACAACCAGGCGCTGTGCTATGTGAGTGTAGGTGTTTACTTTCTGGCTACATAAGGTAGTCACGAATACATGGAAACAAAGAACTTGAATTCAGAGACCTTTTTAGTTTTCAAAGAAAATCGAAGACATTTGCTATTGTATAGTTGTAAGTTACCATTGATTCACTGATTGATCAAGAAATCTCCTAAACTGTCGTACGGAATCACATGAAATTTCGTACACATGTTCGTTTTGCCTCCTAAGAATCTGATTTGACAGATTCAAAGCTTTAAGACAGCTATTCGCCAAAAAGCGAAGACCTTTGTATTTTCTCCCAAAAAGGCCGCAGTCAACAGATAAAGTATTTAAAAAATATAACATAAATTCCGTATCTTTAAAGCTATTACTTATGTTGAATATGCTTTACGTCATTTCCGCTTCCTTTTAGACGCGGTCTAAATAAAAAACAAAACCAATCCTAGTAGCAATAAAAAGATAATTCTAGAGTTTGTGTGTGTGTGTGTGTGAGAGAGAGAGAGAGAGAGAGAGAAATATCAAAGAATGGTACTTTGTATCATTGTCAAAAAAAAAATCCTAATAGCATTCAAAAGATAACTCTAGATTTATTTTCATTTCTCTACATTCAAAAGGGGACCAAATAAACGATTACAATGAATAAAACCAAATTGATATTTCTTTTTTATTTACAGAACAAAATATGAAGATAAATGTAGAAAAAAGGAATCGGGAATGTAGCAATGAATTAAAGTCTTCGGAAAATACATTTTTTTTCCTCTAGGCCTGAAACGTGTTTTCTACAACTAGTTAGATTTGAGACTATAGGAAATCTCAATTTGTACAATATTATTTTGATACTATTTGATATTATTAAAAAAGGGTGAAGCATAATAGTCCTACTTGAAAAGGAAGCAACCTAAAATTTCTTGCAATATATTCATTTATTAAGGATAAAATGGTGTTCCAGTCATAATAAACAATATAAAGCCGGGGAACAAATCAACAAGCATAGACGATGTGTACGTCTACAGAAGTAACCACTGGACCTGTTCATCCTCACTACAGAAGTAACCACTGGACCTGTTCATCCTCACTACAGAAGTAACCACTGGACCTGTTCATCCTCACTACAGAAGTAAACACTGGACCTGTTCATCCTCACTACAGAAGTAACCACTGGACCTGTTCATCCTCACTACAGAAGTAAACACTGGACCTGTTCATCCTCACTATATACAAAGTCCAAAATAGTTTCATAAGTATAATAATAAAACGCAAAATGTAATGTTATGTTTGACACACGTGTGTTTACTAGTCTAGCGTATAAGAATGATCTCATGCTGAAATTAGATGAACCAAAAACAATGCAGTGTCGTACATTCTTTTCATTTTGACGCTAGTGACTTTTATTTGACATTTAATGATGCTATTGGCTCCATGTTGACCTTATTCTGCCCACTCACTCAACTAATCTAGATTTGTTTTTTAAAAAAACTAACATTTTGTAGTCACCACAATAGAACAAGAAAAAACTGGCGAATGTATCGCAGCAACTTTATTTTACTGGGCTTATGGATGCAACTCAGGCTGAGAAACTCAATCTGTTGTTATCACTGTGGTTTCCAGTGTCCAGCATTACACAATGGAAAGATAAGCTCTGTACTGACCAAGTGACTTATTTAAGTTGCAGTAAAAACATATATAGGATTGAAGCACAAAACAAACAAAATTTCTGTTCAGTTAAAACACATTGGCTAAAGTCAGGTACAGAATGAGAAAAGAGAACTTGTGTTGACCCCAAGCAGATAATGCGTTAGTTTTGAACACATATTCTGTAGGTATGTGTGGAGTTGCGCTCTTCCTGAATCTTCATTTTCAAAGGTAGTAAAGGGAGCTAATTATAATATAAAAGTAGATCTTATATATTGTGTACATGTTTACTTTGTAGAAGAGACGTTTGAAGTAATTTGTTTAGATAAGAGGCTTTAAAAAGACGAACCCTCCTCTGGACACAAAACAATCTTCGCCTTTTTAAATGTATTATCTTATCTTATAGATATCAGAAGTTACTTCAAAGAAAAGAAAATAGTTACTCCCTATGCATTTTATGTGTCAATGTAGTCATTTATGTTAATCACAGACTTAGACTCTGCTAAGTCCTTGGTTTTCAAGACTGATTCAGCCAACCCATTTTATGCTCTAATGGCAAAAAGAAAGAAGAAGCACTTGTACAAACTTGTTCTAACATATGGAATAAGAAATGTGTCTCTCTCTTTGTGATAATGTGATGACAATGTGAAATGAATGTGGTGAGAATGTGATAAGAATGTTGTCAGAATACGATGAAAATGTGGGGAGAATATAATGAGAATGGGGTGAGAAAGTGGTGAGAATGTGATGAGAATGTGGTGATAATGTGATAAGAATGTGATAAGAATGTGCTGAAAATGTGGTTAGAATGTCATGAAAATGTGGTGAGAATGTGATGAGAATGTGGTGAGAATGTGATGAGAATGTTGTGAGAATGTGATGAGAATGTGATAAGAATGTGGTGAGAATGTGATAAGAATGTTATGAGAGTGTGATGAGAATGTGGTGATAATGTGATGAGAATGTGGTGAGAACGTGATGAGAATATGATGAGAATGTGATGAGAAAGTAGTGAGTGAGAATGTGATGAGAATGTGATGAGAATGTGGTGAGAATATGATGAGAATGTGGTGATAATGTAATGAGAATGTGATAAGAATGTGATAAGAATGTGCTGAAAATGTGGTGAGAATGTCATGAGAATGTGGTGAGAATGTGATGAGAATGTGATGAGAATGTGGTGAGAATGTGATGAGAATGTGGTGATAATGTGATGAGAATGTGGTGATAATGTGATGAGAATGTGATGAGAATGTGATGAGAATGTGGTGAGAATGTGATGAGAATGTGGTGATAATGTGATGAGAATGTGATGAGAATGTGATGAGAATGTGGTGAGAATGTGATGAGAATGTGATGAGAATGTGATGAGAATGTGGTGATAATGTGATGAGAATGTGGTGAGAATGTGATGAGAATATGATGAGAATGTGATGAGAATGTGATGAGAATGTGATGAGAATGTGGTGAAAATATATTTTTTTGCGGGATGAAATATGTTTAAAGTGAGGGAGATATGTACTGCATCTCTCCTCTGGTCAGCTATATCCAATGGCAGAACAGTATCCAGAAACTGGATCTGGTTGGTGGTGCAGCGGATGAACAGTTTGCTCTACATTCTACATGCACCAAAGTACTCCTAACAATGTATGCTAGGTGACGCCTGATGGCCCATGTAGTTGCTCACCATGAAACCGGATCAAGAATTTACATACTGGACAGACAAAATATCACAAGATACTTGCTCTGGCTTTAACCAGTCAGTTGAAACGGTTTGCCGGAAGTGGAGTGTTGTCGCGTGCTGACAACTAACTGGAGCCACAGGTCAGAATTGGGTTTTCAGTGGAGAAATGAGCTGCTTAAAGAGCCTGGTTGCCAATGACAGAGGTAGGCCTTCTCCTCCTACAGAACCTCATTAATCATGAAAAGGAATAGATGAATGCCTAATGACTCCTAGCTTCTAAAAAGCCTAGAAACGAAAAAATTAAATACTAGCGAATTTTTTAATAATTGGGGGTGGGGGGTGAAGTACTAATATAATGTAGAAACCTCGACAGTAGACTGAACTAAAAACATGCAATATTTATCCACTGTCACATAAATTTCAATTTAAATTAAATATACCACTAAGACAAACATACCTCCCTCCTTTAAAAGAATAGGATTCGCCCATGTAATAATAGTACCAAAGGAGTACACAATTCATTATAATATGAGACTATTTCCTTTCTAAACCAATCTCTTAGAGTCTTAGACGCTAACTGTAGAATTAGAAAGGAGATTCCTAGCTATTGACTTGCGATGCAATGGAAGGATGCTCTAGGTATCCCCTACAAAATCCATAACACAAACAAGAAAATTCTTAACAGGTTCACAATGGCAAATGGTGCCCACGATGACCTGCTGCAGACGGCAGAAGACACAAACTTAAACACGAGTTCGTAAGGGCTTGCAAAGACCTTCCTCAGTCAGTGTCTGATAAGGGTCGAGCTTATGACTCTTTGACCAACGGGAAGGATTTTACCCAGAGGCCAGACTAGAGATGTTCTTCGCCGATCCCTCTGTCCGGAGTTTCCACATCAAGTAGAAAATCATTTAATCACATCCTTTATAGTGAGACACAGCTTCCTGAGCCACGAATGGGTTTTTCCTTCTCAAACGAGGCCGTAAGTCGAGCACCCGAGGGGGTTCCTACATGTTACTATAATGCAAAGACCTTCCTTCATGGAGCAGTACCAGGGAAAAGAAGAGGTAGACAGAGTAAGCGACGGTAAGACACAGCAAAGAAAGGACTGGTCTATCATCGAAAGATATTCTAGTCAAGGCAAAAAGAGAGAAATGGAGAAAAACAGACGTCAAATCAAGTATGGTGCCCCAACTGTTCTACAGAAAGACTTGATTCACAAAAGAAACTCTACCCTAGCGCGTTGAATATGCCTGAAGCATAAAAGATAAGCTACATAAAAACAAATTTTAAAAAAAAATGGTGGCATAATGAACGAAAACCAAATGTAGGCTATGCTTCAATCCATCTAGATCTGGTAGTGAGTAATATACAAAGTGCCAGTGAATGAAAAACCGCTGATGAAGATTTTATGGATCTCGTGAGAACTTCAAATACAGTAATGCCTGGAGGGATGGTGTCAATGAATATGCATTTTTTTGGTCCCTTGTTAGTGCTTTCACAGTTTAACATTCATTGTCGAAAATCGATATAAGCGTCCCGGAAGAGCAACCGATATGCTTCGTTGATTTTCAAATATTGAATTGAATTATTGGAAAGTTAATCTCGGTAATCGATACAGTATTTGAAAAAAAAAGAGACAAAGTCGATACGATAAACATGGAAATACGTCATATCAATATTTAAATAGGAAATCGTTAAGACCAAAAGTGTAGCATGAACTCAGGCGATTACAGACTAAAATATTGATGGACAGAAAAACGTGTAGATTGATTGAAAGAAAGACATATAGATAGATAGATAGATAGATAGATAGATAGATAGATAGATAGATAGATAGATAGATAGATAGATAGATAGATAGATAGATAGATAGATAGATCTGGTCTTTTGAGTGTAATCAGGGAGTATATATATATATATATATATATATATATATATATATATATATATATATATATATATATATATATATATATATATATAACGAGGCCCAATGTTCCGTGAGGAACTCCAAGGAGTGATGATGATGATGATGAAATATATATATATATATATTGTACCCTAGAATAGGCTCTTCTTTTAGTTAGTGTAAAGACAGTAGACATGCCGCCCTTGCCAGCTAAGGGGTCTGGAGGAGCAATATGAGCTCCCTTAGCGGACTCCGAGCCAAGCATTTTCCCGGTATATTTTAGATATCTACAGTACATTATCCTGCTACTTTCTATTAAAAAATTGTAGGTCATAAACCAGTAGGGTGAAGGGAAACCGTAAAACTCTTTTTGGCTACGCTCATAAAATTTAGTACTTGTAACTTTGCTCTTCCTTTGGCTGGGTAAAAACGTAGAGAGGGGGGTGTGTGACAACCACAAGGCTACACTCATAATGGAAGTTTGGTGATTGTCATTTAGAATTTTTATAGAAAAGGGTTTTATCGTCACTACCTGCTGTTTTTTTGTTTTTAACAAAACCATCTGGAGAAATTTTTAAGCTCAAAACCCCCATTGGCTACACTCATAGGATTTGGTGACTGCAGTTTGCTTTAGCTTAATATTAAAGAGGGGATCTTACATTTAAAACCATCTAGAGGGGTGGGGGGTTATACTCAAAATATCTCTTGACTACGATATTAGAATCTGGTGACTGTTGTTTGCTTTAGTTTTATAATGAAGAAGGGGTTTTTAAGGTTAAAAATTCTGGAGATTTTTTATTTACTCAGCACTTACAAATGCCCATCATGTGACCGCTGCTGTGTATCGAGGATTGGCTTCTTTTAAGTCACACAAGAAGTTGCAAAGGGAAAGGATTATATCTCGAGACGAAAAATATAACAGATAGTTATGAAGACATATTTAAATGTGAACGTGGCGTAACTGATGTTATTGAATGATTATCAGTTTGATTTAATTGTTTTGTAAAGGGCCAATATCACATTTATATTTACACTGTGCCATGATATGGTGAAGCCCCGTAAGTGGACTACACTTCAGGTGAATAGTTGTAAAAATGGTAGTTTATTTTTGTGTGTATTTCTTGCTTTAATTTTTCTAAATACGCTCTGGCCCTATCTTTTGTCTAGACCAGGGGTGGGGAGAAGGAAGGTATCTGGCTAAATATTACCGTGACCGCTTTTTTAAAATGTATGTAGCAAAAAAAAATGTAGTTGAACGACCTGGATTCGAACTTGTTGTCTCTAGCTTCCTCAAGTTTATACCCTAACCACTGTAGCAGAGAAGTGCTTAGAAAATAGAGAGGTTTTATTGTTATGTATTGTTATTAAACTTTAAAGTGGACTAATTCAACATATACCACTATATCAGTCAATTACAATTTCTTTCCCTTGTTCGATACCAATAAAAAATAATTAATAACCAGAGAATAAGAGAATATAAATGTTTTACAATCCATACGAGCGGCACCTTCGACACGGAGGTCACGACACGAGCCTCTGCCTTTCTTGCGGTCGTTAGATGCACCCAGGGGGGGACTGGCTATATGGGCAAACGAGCAAATGCCCGGTGGGCCGGTACCAAATGGGCCGGTCTGGTCGCGACCAAAGAAAAAAAAACTAACGCAGACAACTTAAAAAAAAAAGTGACAGCAGCAAGACACAAAGGCCCGAACACGTTTTCTTGTTTTTTTTTTTAAATTCTTATTACAATTAATTTTGTTTGAAATTCATTAAGAATATCATCAAAAAAAAACACTATACACTGTATGTGTTATCATTTGCAAAACGTTAGACCGTACTTTCCGCAATGCACGAGCGGCATCGACTGCTTTGATGTCTTCGAGGCTGTGTTTGGCCTCATCATTTTGCTGGTCGGCATGGGCCTTTGATGGCAGTCCCATTTTGTTTTGCTCCTTCCCTCCCCCGTCTTTTAATGGTTCCAATGAAATTTAACCATTAAGAGGGATAAGAGAGGTTAAGTTAGAAAACATTGCTATAAAGCAGCAAAAAAAAAAAAAAAAAAAAGGTGCGAAAATTAGAAATTAACTTTAACACATACACACAGCCGCGAAATTGCAAACCACCCTACTTATTCACATCTCAATAGGGGTATAAAGCTATTCTTTCTGCGATTTGATAAGAAAAAGTAAGTTTCTTTTTGTTTATTTTTAATAACATAGATCTAAAAATACTGCACTTAATTAAAATATTTAATAAAAAAAAATAAATCTATATCTAAATCAATTTTTATACAATTATAATTGATGGCAAATTTATGCTTAGTAAAAATAATAAGGCTAGTCTTCGAGTCCGAAGATTAGTGAGGAATGCAGTATTTCCCTTAACTGCGCAGCCCCAGCTCAGACCAACATATTTTGACACATCCAGGGCAAACATAACCATTGTCCGCAGATGGTCGATTTAGATTCTACTTTCACCGTCTACGTTTGTCCTCGGCAGCAGATTTTCTTCTGCTCTCAAATGTGTATCCCGCGGCCTTCGTGAGTGACCTCCAGCTGTCTCGTTCTGAGGCCGCATTCAACCAGGTGCTCTCTTCTACGCCAGCCAAGGAAAGTTGACGCCTAAGCTGGTCTTTGAATCGTTTCAGTGAGACGCCTCTGTTACATCGACCACCTTTTAGCTCATCAAAAAAGACTGCCTTTGGCATACGTTCGTCTCCCATACGGGATACGCGGCCTACCCAGCGTAACTGTCGGACCAAAAGAAGTCCCTCTATACTGTCCATACCGGCGTTCGCAGAGGACATCGCTGTTTGTAGTGCGGTCTTGCCACCGTATGTCCATGATAGAGCGCTAGCATCTTTGGTAGAAGCGCTCAATAAGTCTTAGATGTTTCCTGTATAGTGTCCATGTCTCAGAGCCATACAGAAGGGTTGAGAGAACCACCACCTGGTTTTTGTAGGCATGCTGAGCGATCTGTTCCGACAAACTCTCGCCTGAACGCGTCCAAAAGCGCTACTAGCCCTGGCCAGACGGTTATCAACTTTTCTTGAAAGTGAGGCGTCATTTGACACTATACTACATAGATATGTGAAGTGGTCTACCAAATTAAGGGGCTGTCCGTTTACGGTGATCCTTGGGGCTGAGTATGTTTTATTGGGTGACTTCTGGAACATGACTTCTGTTTTCCCGAGGTTTATACATAGACATAAAGAGGCGGCAGCGTATGCAAATTCGTTTATCGCGTTCTGGTGGTCATGTTAATTGTGAGCTAGCAGGGCGCAATCATCGGCATAGAGTAGCTCCGTTATGACCATCTCCTTTGTTTTTGTATGGGATAGTAGACGTCGAAGATTGAACATATTGCCGTCAGAACGAAACCGGATATAGATGCCTTCGTGCAATCGCTGCATCATTTGACCCAGCATTACGCCAAAGAAGATAGCGAATAGAGTAGGAACAAGTACACAGCCCTGCTTCACACCATTTTCTATTGGGAAGTGATAAGAAAGGGCACCATTGTGTCTGATCTGGCCTCTTTGACCCACGTGAAGCTGCTTGAGAATGGAAAGGAACGTAGGTGGGCATCCAAGCCTAGCTAAAATCCTCCACAAACCATCGCGACTGACTGTGTCGAAAGCCTTGGTGAGGTCCACAAAGGCAGCGTATAGGTTTAAGTTCTGCTCTTTGCATTTTTCTTGTAATTGTGGCAGAACAAATATCATGTCAGATGTACCTCTACCGGCTCTAAAACCACATTGGCTTTCAGATAAGACCTCGTCCACTAAAGAGTGGGTTAGTCGGTCGAGCAACTTAGTATGAAGTCATTAATGATGAAAATTATTACAATAATTACAATAATTTATATAGCGCTGTCACATCCGATATTTAATGAAAGGAGTTTTATATTTTCAATAATGGGTCATGGTATATTCCTATACAAATGGCGTTTTTGAGAATGTACTAGGAGGAAGCAAGAGCTTTTCACATTAAGTAAGTGCCTCTCTAACCGTTCTACTTTCTCTTGTCTTTTAATGGAATGGGTTGCCTGAGATGATTTAGTAATATTTTAAGTCACAGATCAACATACATGACTAGATTGACACATGAAATGCGTAAGACGTAACAATTTTATTTTTTGAAGAAACGTCTGTAATCTGTAAGTAATACCAAAAAGCTTCAAACTCATTAGGCTGCTATTGTATTGTTTATAGTTTTTATAAATAGAATACATTATGTAATCCTACGAATGCATACATCCAGTTTTCGATGCATTATCAAACTTTATATATTTTGTAGAGAATTAGGCTTACACCTATAATATAACAGATGGGGGTAGCCGGGAGGGGAGGGTCTTCAAACCATCACTTGCCTCAGACCTCATTGTCTGAAAAGGAAATTTTACTTACTGCCCAGTGCAGCCAACTTAAGCAAACTACAGTCACCAAATTTCATGAGCGTAGCCAAAAGGGGTTTTGTGGTTTCCCTTCCCCCTCCAGTACAAAAACTAAAGCATTTTACCATTTTCTACCAGTCGCTGGACTCCATTGAATAGCAGATTTGGTTTTTGATTTTTTTTTAGCGAAAGAGTAGCAGGCTAATTGCACTGTAGATACCTCAGAATATGCATTTTTAAAGCTTAAAATAACGGAAATAATTCTTTGTTCCGGGGCTTCGCCCCGGACCCCACTAGGAGGAGCTCACAGCGCCCCCCCGGACTTCCTATCTGCCCTTTGGCGGTGTGTACTGTCTTTCCACTAATTATAGGAAGAGAGTATTCTAGGCTAGAAAAAAAAAAGTTTGAAAGAATGAAAGATCCGAATGTAATGAAGGTTAATTACATACACACACACACACACACACACATATATATATATATATAGGCATATATATGAATTGCGGAGTGGGATAAAAATCCCCCCCCAACCGAAAATATATGACATGCCATTTGTGGGCCGGTTTATATGGTAATGCCCGGGCCGATTTTGATACCCAGTCCGCCCCTGGATGCACCTACTACCATTTGCGTATAGATTTGCCTACTGGGCATTTGCCGAAATGCCCTTAGTACCTGTCCGCTTCTGCCCACCGGCCCACAACTTATACTTTCGTACGGGATTTATGCCCTTCTCAGCAGCGTAGCTGTCAAACAATAAGCAGTTTAGATAGATTTTTTCTTCTTCGTAATAGTCTTTAGAATGACATACATTAGAGTCATTAGAGTTAGATCTAAGACTCTTGGAAATGTAGGCCTATAGATTATATTTATATAGGTCTGGGGGTACATCCATATACAGATATACATATATATAGGTCTGTGAGTATACCATAATCTTCTTTTTTGAAGGATAAATGACGATAAGAGTATCTTCCCTTGTGTTTACTACTACTAGACTCTAGTCTAGATCTAAAGTATTCTAAAGCTACTAGTTAAATCTAGTATCATTACTATCATAGTATCATGATGTAGTGTACAGAGATATGTGATTATGTCGAAAAAAAAAACTATTATTGTATACCATAACCATAACTCATAACATAGAATAACTTAAGAATGTGACAATAATCTAGATTGATTAATTTTCATTAATTAAATTTAAAGTAAAGCCACCCATGCATGGGTCCGGGGTATGGCAGGCCCATGCCCATACAATGATACATAGCATACCTAGTAGTGACTCATTTACTAGCAACTAGACATAGTCTAGGTAGGTAGTGCCTAGGCCTAGACTAGTTCAAAAAAAACCTGAAAAAAATATCTTACTGACTCAATTTCTCAAACTCGAGTTAGAAGTATCTCAAATCGACAAGTCATTCGACAAATCATTGAAAATGTCAAAACTGAATAACTATGCCAACTATGGTAGTCTATGTGTTACAATGTCACTCAATGTGTATGGCTTGAAGCCTTGAGTTATGTCTAATTGTCTTGAAGTTGAAATTCTTTATTATTGGGTCACAATTTTCATAGTGATAGTAATAGTAATGATAGTGTAAAAGGTGTGTATTAACACTACACTACAGGACGACAGTAAGACTACATGACTACAGTGTTTACAGTCTACCTACACTACAGTCACAGTGTCATATTTCATATTATCTTTTTTTTTTTTTAAGTAGCATATCTGTATTATATAAGATACTTGTGACATTATCATTATGTTTATAATATATGTAATATATATATATATATATATATATATATATATATATATATATATATATATATATCATGGGCGTAGCCGAGGGGTGGTGGTTTGGGGTTCAACACCCCCCCCCCCCCCCGAAATGAAATCGGGAGGGGGGGGGGGAGACGGACTTAAGTGACTGATTTTTTGCTTTGATTTTGTTTATTTTAGGTGAGATTTTAATACTAAACAATCACTTGCCCCAGTGCAGCCAAGGGAGTTTTGAGTTTAAAACAAAACAAAAAAATGCAAACAACAATCCCCAAATTCCAAGAGCACAGTTAAGGAAGATTTTTATTTTGAAACCCCTCCAAAATTTATGATAAACCCCCTCTTCAATATGAAAAAATAGCAAATTATGCACTCCAATGTTATGAGCGTACCTAAATGGGTTTTGACTCAGTTTTAAGTTTAAACTCCCCTTCAGTGGAGTTTGAAGCTAAAAATACATCTTCAATAAAAAAAAAAGCAAATTACACACTCTAAAATCTATGAGCGTAGCCAAAGGGTTTTTGAGTTTAAACCTCCCGCCAGAGGGATTTGAAGCTAAAAAATACATCTTTAATTTTAAAAAAAAAAAAGCAAATTACGCACTCAAAATGTTATAGATGAGTGTTGCCAAAAGGGGTTTTGAGTTTAAATCCCCCTTAAGAAGGGTTTGATGCTAAAAAATACCTCTAAATATAAAATAAGCAAATTACACACTAAAATTATTTGAGCGTAACCAAGCCAATTGGGGGTTTTGAGTTTAAACTCCTCTCCTCCAGATGGTTTTGAGTTTAAAATCCCCCTACAGAGCGTTTTGAGGTGGAAAACCTCTATATTCAATATTATTCTAAAGCAAACTACAGTTACCAAATTCTATGATCGTAGCTAAATGGGGTTTTGAATTTAAAAAACACCCAACTAAGTCCTGAGATTTTTTAGTTTAAAACCCCCAACAGATGATTTTGACGATAAAACTTCCCTTTTCGATATAAAATCTAAAGCAAACTACAGTCACCTAATTCCAAAAGTGTATTCAAGAGAGGTTACACATTTCTACCACTGTTGGGATCTATTAATAAAGTGCAGTGAATAGTCATCTGCCGAAATTGAAAAACACTAAATGTGGCTCAACAAAGATGGCTAAGACAGATTTTAGGAGTCAGTTATAGAGATCGGGTCAAATCAAGGAAATCCTATGCCGAACTGGAAGTCGACCCCTTAGTAAGATTGTGACAGAGCACACTCGGTTTTTGAAATAAGACTTTTTAATAGCAGGAAAATGCACTGTAGATACCTCAGAATATGCATTTTGTTGGCATTCAATACCAGAAATAGTGCTCTTGGCGGCGGGGCTCCGCTCCGCGCTGGGGGGAGCTCCTATTGCTCCCCCAGACCCCCTTGCTAGCAATGGCTGGAAGTCAACAATCTTTCCACTAACTACAGGAACAACCTATTCTAGGGCACAATAAACGTGTTCCGAAAGAATGTAATAAAAATTATGTACACACACACACATACATACAAACAAATTTTTTTTTTCGCCGGGGGAGAATCCCCCCTCCCATGAAAAAAAATCCTGGCTATGCCCATGATATATATACAATATAATATATAGATTTACTACATCTATTGCTAGAATATTATCTTATCTTTTTTAATACAGACGTTACTTCAAAAAAAGATGATTACATCCTTAGCATCATACATCTAGTCATGCATGTTAACCAATGACTTAAATTCTGCCAAATCACTGGTTTTCCTGGCTGGCTCAGGCAACCCATGCCATGCTCTAATGGCACTAGGGAAGAAGGAGCATTATTTGTACAAATTTGTCCTAGCATATGGAATGAGGAATGTGCCTTAATCCTTGTATCTTTCTGAGTATTTTATTAGATTTTGTTTTTGTATTAGAAGATTATGGTTCAGTGCTTTATGTATAATTGCTAATTTACTTTTGAGTCTTCTACTAAAGGTGTTACTGTAGTCAAATGTGAATATTTGTTTGTTATGAATCTCACTGCTCTATTTTGTGTCTGTTTCAGTTTCAGTTTCTTCATGTTTTCTTGAGTTGAAATCTACTAAGACTACTAGAGATTCTTGAGTAGGTGAGTACACAGTGTCAGGGTCAAAGCACATGGTCATGCAGACAATACAGTACTTGAATTCATGAATGGCTGCCTGGTCATGCGGTTTGCACGCTGGACTGTCGTTCAGATTTATCGATGGTCCAGGGTTCAAACCCTGCCTGCTCCCATCCCCCGTCGTCCTGCGGGAGGTTTGGACTAGGAAGTAATTATCTTCAACTCTGAAGGATCATCCAAAACATGTAAAACAAACAAACAATACAGAACAATATTCAACACAGCTAGATCTAGATTTCTCTTTATGTATCTTAACCTACCCCAAGGAAGATCAGGCGCCAACTACTAGTACCATGATAACAATGATTATTATAGATCTAAATCATATTCATGATAGGTCAAAGTAGATTATAGATTAAATCTAGACAGTCTAATCTAGATCTAGATTTTGTCTTCGTTTCTTAGATTTATGTTTTGTGAAAGTGCATGTTGTAACTCAAAGCCTCTAATTTTAGTGAGTGACCAACAGAATCATGAAAAAAAGCAGCAATACAAACTGTCAGAAAACTTTATATGGTACTCTTTCCATTCCATTTTAAAGTCAGTTAGTAATATGTGTCACAGTATGTGGGCTAAAAGCAAGAAATAGCTTTATACTAAACAATATTATTGATGGTAATATTAGTTTTTACAAAATTATCAGATGACTATCTGTCTTACAGTTTCGTTTATCAAATTTGTAGATTTAAAGATATGTGATTTTAGATTGTTTAAAAATATACAGATACTTAGAAATTCATTGGGAGAAGATTTAGGAAGTTAGTACCTTAGCCATGTAGTACCCCTTTCAGACCTTGTGATCTATTGGGCAGATGTATGTATTTTCTGTGGCCTACAGTTAATGAGGGTGTCATTTTACCAGCACAACAACCAACTGCCTTTATTTTCCCCAACTAAACTCAGGACTGAGGTACTTATTAAGAATTGGGTGGACTCAGGGGCACCCTAAATATACAGAAATTTAAAATCTCAGTCTTCAACAAGATTCAAACCCAGGACCCCATCTTAGGAAGCCAAGCACTTAACCACACACCCCTTCCCCCCTTAGCCATGACTTAAGTCTGAATGGGACCTTAGTCTATTACACTTATATGCAAGTATGGCTAAATCTATTCAAATAGTGTTATGCTATTAAAAATCACTAGTATTGAATGTTCTTCACCCTTCTCTCTTTATTGCCACATCTAAAAGAAGCTAAGAAGTACCAAACTAATATCTAGTTAAGAGTTGAAATTGAAAACCTTTTTGTCTTCCTACCCAGAAATATTTGAGTTGGAATCCCAGTGCAGATGGGACTGTTGTGCTGACCAAATAAAATCCTAGTAAGCCATTAGTTAAATACAATTTTGAAGAATTAATTACTGGTATGAACATGTATTAGTCACTGTCATAGGCTTTCTTTTAATGTTTTCAGTCCTCACCACATCAAGAAATGAATCAGATCTATGGCCTCTCATTTGTGGCTAGAGTTATTCTCATGCTGTATGGAGTCTGGCAAGATGCTCATATGTCAGTGAAGTTTACTGACGTTGATTACCATGTTTTTACTGATGCAGCCAAGTTTGTTGTTGAGGTGAGTATCTGGTGCTCAATCCCACATCTTCTAGTTGTTTTTGTCATGAAGCAATGAACTTCACCATTGAATGCCGACCATGTCCTTCAAAGCTACATACTCTATCAAGAGGCCCGAATAAGACTCTGATCCCAAAACCCTCCTATAGAGAAAAATATATGGAGAACTGACTGATCTGGAAACCACTGGATGGTTCCTCTCAGATAATAGGATAACTGATCTGAACCCTAACATAAAAAAATGAGAACAAAGAAGAAGAATGAAACAATGAAATAACCAGTAATAACAATCTTGTAGTGGTAAAGTCAAGAGGATTGAGCAATTGTGAGTGCATAGAGTGGAAGGATCGGTACAGACACTCATGAAAATTTATATTCATATTCTATCAAATTAAAGCATACAAAATACCTATTAAGAGGCCTTTACTTACAACAAAACAAAGTTAATTTTTGTTTTTACAAAGCTTATATCAACTCACTGTGCCTGTCTGTCTTGTAAAGATCTATCACATCTAGTTGAAACTTTGCACAATTATTCATTGGCAAAGACAATAATCAATGAAAAATAAAATCAATAAAAGATTGATCAATTAGTCAACTGATTTTTTTGTTTGATACCAACAAGGGAAATAAACCTTTCAGTATTCACATATATGGCTAAATATGTGGGGTTTGTCCACTTAGATAATTTTACACATTATTTCTTCCACATCCATTCTCCGATCAAGTTAAAACTCGAAATAATTATTTATTGTACCTAATAAAACATGAATGAATAAAAAAATGAACATTTTACTCAATTAATTATTGGTAATTAATTATTTTGTTTGATACCAAAAGGGAAATAACTTCTACATTATTGTGATATGGCACCATTAGGAATTAGTTATTTGTTTCATAGAATGGGAAAGTTTTGACTTAGAGACAATGACGCGATTAGAAAAAACAAGACTAGGTTTTGGGGAAGAGTAGCAAAATGTAAACATACTTTTGACTGCTATAGAGAGAAGCAGGGTTTTATGAACAGAGAGATTTAGCTTGCTGACATTCGATGGTTCCCTTCGTTATTATTAAACTTCTTATTTGACATTTGCTATCAGCGTCGACTATCTTATATTGTTGGCCTTTCGCCTGTGTTATTTGTTTTCATTATTTGAGTGTTACCGCCTTTTGACTTATCTGCATAATACACAGCACGGAAGAGCCTAACTATTGAGATATATATATATATATATATATATTGTAATGTGGAGTTCTTTCCATTAGATAAGCTTTATTTTTGTAAAGTATTTTAATTTTATATTTTGCTTGTTTATAGAATAGACTTATTGAGACAGGATTATATCATCTTCTAGTGTTGCTCAAACTATGTCCTGAGGTCCGTGTCTGGCCTGTGATGAGGTGCTGTCCCCTTGAAATATCTGTCCACAGTGCATAATGAAACTTGAGAGAATTAGTTTCATTGGCCTCTAACATTTTTTTAAGCTCCTGTGGCCCGCGACACACATGTTAGAAATTTATATGGCCCCCAAGATTAAAAATTGTTGTGCATCACTGTCCTACAAATTTTTTTTTTTTTCAAATTAACTTTTTTCACTTGTTTATTAGCATTGTGAAGTCTTTTTAGTTTTAAGATAATTTCTTTTTGTAAGTAATACTTACATAAGTCCACTTTTTTTTCTCTGTTGCAGGGTGAATCTGTTTACAAGAGAGCAACCTACCGTTACACTCCACTGCTGGCATGGGTTTTAACTCTTAATATTTGGGTCACCCCTTTCATTGGCAAGCTTATTTTCATAGCGTTTGACGTCCTGACAGGCCACACCATTTATACTCTTCTCCGTAAAATGGGCCATGAGCATCACATTGCTAGAAATTGCTCCCTGTTCTGGCTGCTGAACCCTTTGTCTGCCACTGTGTCCAGTCGTGGGAACGCAGAGTCAGTCATGGCGTACCTGGTCCTCGTGTCTCTCTTGTTGCTAGTCCAGGGCAAAACACTGTGGTCAGCTGTGTTTTATGGCTTGGCCATTCACTTTAAGATCTATCCCATAACCTTTTCTCTACCTATTTATTTGTACCTGAATGGTGATGCTGCTGACAATAAAAGCCAACAAAGGAAGTTCTGCTTCTGGAAGTTGTTGCTGCCCAACAGAGACAGGATTTTGTTCTTTAGTATATCAGGTGGAATATTAGGAATTTTAACAACTATATTTTATTACATGTAAGTAATTCTTTCTAACGTAAGAAATAATCTTAATTACATACAAAAATACATTATACAAGGTGTGATTTTTCTAAGAACAACACATTGAAATAACAAAAACTTTCTAAATTTATAAACAGAATCCAGATATTTATTTGTAAATAGGAAAGATAATTAAAAAAGAATAAATTTATGTTGTTTATTTTATTTCCATTTGAGACATTTTAGAATATAAATCTAAATTTATGCAGTTTTTTGGATTATGGGTGATTTCAACCTACCTGATATAAATTGGAAAACACTAACCATAGATAAACACCAAAACCTTAAGGATATAAATGAGCTTTTCATAGAAACTTTACACAACCTAAGTTTAGATCAAATCATTAAAAAGCCAACTAGATTAAACAACACATTAGATCTCTTCTTAACCAACAGACCTGGATTAGTAGTTGATTATGAAATTATCCCTGGTCTATCAGACCATGAGATCATAAAAATACACAGTCAGATAAAAGCAGTAGCCAATACAAAACCCAAAAGAAAAATCTTACTCTGGAATAAATGTAACCTAACACAACTACACCAAGCTGCACTAAACTTTCAACAAACATTCTTATTAGAAAAAGACATTAACCAACCAGTCGATGACCTCTGGAATTTCATTAAAAACCATCTTAAAAGCATAATAGAAAATCATATACCAACTAAATACACATCAAACAAAATAAATAAATGCTGGTTTAATAATAGACTAAAGAAGCTTTGTAAACAGAAGGAAAACCTCTATAGAAAATTTAAAGAAACTAATGCAGAAAGAGTTTACAAAAAGTATATAAAAATTAAACACTTAACCCAAAAAGTAAGCAGACAGCTGCAGAGTGAATACATAAACAATGTAATATCTAAAGATAACAACAAAAACCTATGGTCATACATTAAGTCTAAGAAAATGGAAACAACAGGCGTACCGCCATTAAAAGATGAACATAACATAATACATAATGATAATGAAACTAAAGCAAACATTCTAAACAAATACTTTGCATCAGCATTCTCAGCCCCAGGAGACAAAGACATATTACTGAATTTGAACCAAGTAGACAACATAGAAGATATAGTAGTACAAGAAAATGGAATTCAAAAACTATTAGCCAACACCAAACCAAATAAAGCTTCTGGACCTGATGGTATTCCAGCTAGATTACTCAAAGAACTAAGTAATGAGCTAGCCCCAGTGTTCAAAATACTCTTTCAGGCTTCACTTAACCAGGGCAGAGTACCAAAGGACTGGAAAGAAGCTAATGTCACCCCCCTATTTAAAAAAGGAGAAAAATCTGACCCAGGGAACTACAGACCAGTATCACTTACCAGCATCACATGTAAAATCCTAGAACACATAATATGTAGCAACATCATAAACCACTTAGACAAACATAATGTCCTCACACCATACCAACATGGCTTTAGGAAATATAGATCATGTGAAACACAACTAATAGGACTAATTGATGATTTTTCAAAAGGTTTAGATAATAGTGAACAAATAGATGCTATCTTACTAGATTTTTCTAAGGCTTTTGACAAAGTTCACCACCATAGTTTGCTTAAAAAATTAAAATATTTCGGCATTAATGGTCCACTGCATCAGTGGATTAAAGACTTTCTGATAGGGAGAGAACAAACTGTAATAATAAATGGCTCTAAATCAACACCGATAACAGTAAACTCAGGTGTACCTCAAGGTACAGTCTTGGGTCCACTACTATTTTTAATTTACATAAATGATTTACCAAATTGCATTAGTTCAGGAACAAAAGTCAGATTATTTGCAGACGATTGCATAATATATAGAACAATAAAAACAACACAAGACACAGATATTTTACAAAGAGAATTAGATGAATTACAGAAATGGGAATCAAATTGGAGCATGTCTTTCCACCCAGAAAAATGTCAGTTGTTAAGAGTAACAAAAAAACTAAAACAAATTAATTCCACTTATCTTATTCATGGCAAACCAGTATCACAGACTAAAAACGCAAAATACCTAGGTGTTATAATAAATGAAAAACTATCATGGAATCCACATATTGATGAAACTACAAAAAAATCAAACAAAGCATTAGGATTTATTAAAAGAAATTTCTATAAATCAAATAAGAACATAAAACTAAAATGTTACTTAACCTTGGTTAGGCCAATAATAGAATATGCATCCTCCGTTTGGGACCCCTCAACTCAAGAAAACATTAAGAAACTGGAACAGACACAAAATAGAGCAGTGAGATTCATAACAAACGAATATTCACATTTGACTAGAGTAACACCTTTAGTAAAATCACTAAATTTAGAAAGCCTTCAGGACAGAAGGCTCAAAAGTAAAGTAGCAATCATACATAAAACACTGAACCATAATCTTCAAATACAAAAACAAAATTTAATAAAATACTCTGAAAGACACAAAGATAAAGGCACATTCCTCGTCCCATATGCTAGGACAAATTTGTACAAATACTCCTTCTTCCCTAGTGCTATTAGAGCATGGAATGGGTTGCCTGAGCTAGCCAGGAAAACCAGTGACTTGGCAGAATTTAAGTCATTGGTTAATATGCATGACTAAATGCATGACGCGTAGGACGTAATCATCTTCTTTTTTGAAGTAACGTCTGTATTATATAAGATAAGAAGAAGATAAATTTTAAAGAAAACATTTAGTTATGGAAAAGTAAACAATCTGCAATTCATTATAAAATTCTAAAAGCAATATACATCTTAATTATTGTTCTAGAAAGAAAGGGAGAGCATTGGAAATATATATGTGACTTGTGAACAGTGTTTATCATTCTTACTGTTCTTTTTGAACTTCAACATTGCCATGTCTTTTTATGTTCCTAATTTTTCTCTTCATCGGTATGGATAATTTATGTAAATACTGTCTGTAATGTTTTATTAAAAACTATTAAATAGAGATCTATGTATATTGAATCAACCAGTTGCATTGAAAAAAAAAAGAATCTGGCTTAAAAGTTTTTAAAATAACTTAACCCTCTCCATTCTACTACAAATACTTCCTAAATTAAGGTGAATTTCAATTTTTTTATTCTTAATGTAATATTTTATCATCTGATGTTGATTGATTTCTTAATATTTGTAGGTATGGATGGACATTCCTCTTTGAGACTTATCTCTACCATGTAGTCAGAGGTGACATCAAGCACAACTTTTCACCTTACTTCTACCTACTCTACCTAACCTCCGACCCCACCCTCGGTGTACCCCTGTGCCTCCGCCTGCTAGTCTTTTTACCTCAAGTAATCCTACTTGTGGCTGTGGCATTGACATTTCATCGAGACCAGCCTATGGCCTGGTTCTTGTGCACATTCATCTTTGTCATGGCCAATAAAGTCTGTACATCACAGGTAAACTGATATTTACTTACATTGCTTACTGCAGACGTTATGTAACATCATAGTACTGGAGGTGGATATATCATTAGTTAAGAACATCATATATCTCAGAATCTCTAAACATATATATAACTGGGATTTTGAGCTTCAAGATTTTTAGGATGCCTCTGGGCCCACTCAACTCTAATGGGTACCTAATATACATTGTGGAAGTAAAAGCTGTTGGTAGTTGTTCTGACCATATGGCACCCTTGTGAAACAGTCAGACAGAGAAACAGATGAGCTTAACATCCTCTGCGCCCCCCCCCCCCCCCCAATCGATCACAATGTCTGAAAGGGTTACCTTTAAAAAAATATATATATAATTAATTTAATTATTAATAATTTTTTTGGTCACTCTTAATTAAAATTGTACCAAGGCAATATCATGATTATTTTGACTGTTTTTTTCCCCAGTATTTCTTATGGTATTTGAGTCTACTGCCCATAGTACTACCATCCCTTCACATGAATGCTACTCAATATTTGAGTCTTGCTAGTTTATGGTTTTTTGGCCAGGTAATTGTTGATTGTTGATGTTTTTTTACATTAATCTCAATACTATCTGTATATAATTTTTTTTATGTATGTTACTAGTTTAAAATGTGCATTTGTTGACAGTTTGGTTTCTAAGTTTGGTCATGATAGAGTTTTATCAGACTACACAGTTTTGGATCCTTAGTTTGGTCATGGTAGAGTTTTATCAGACTACACAGTTTTGGATCCTTAGTTTGGTCATGGTAGAGTTTTATCAGACTACACAGTTTTGGATCCTTAGTTTGGTCATGGTAGAGTTTTATCAGACAACAAAGTTTTGTATCCTTAGTTTGGTCATGATGGAGTTTTTTCAGACTACACAGTTTTGTATCCTTAGTTTGGTCATGATGGAGTTTTATCAGACTACACAGTTTTGTATCCTTAGTTTGGTCATGATGGAGTTTTATCAGACTACACAGTTTTGTATCCTTAGTTTGGTCATGATGGAGTTTTATCAGACTACACAGTTTTGTATCCTTAGTTTGGTCATGATGGAGTTTTAACAGACTACACAGTTTTGTATCCTTAGTTTGGTCATGGTGGAGTTTTATCAGACTACACAGTTTTGAAGAGTATAGAAACTGAGGGTCCTGAGTTTCAATCTAAATGGGGAATAGAGATTTGTATAAATTGTGTTTCTAGTATTCTTAAAGACAGCATGAAGCCTGTTAGATATTCCTCCCAGAACGCACTGAGCAGTCTATGATCATGTTTAAATCATGTAATAATTCAGATCTGCTATATATTGCTTATCTTATACGTTTTTTTTATTTACAGAGAGTAGAAGATTTGGAATGAACACATTTAATCTAAATGTTCATTAAAAAAAAGTTTATTTCCAATTGTCTAAGATTGTTACATGAAAACAAATAATTTAATTAGAACAAATGTTATTTGGTTCAAATCTAATTTGTGCTGCTCTACTTTCAGGCTGTGTGGCTGTGTCCAGCTTATTATTTAGAATTTGAAGGCTACAACACTTTTATGTTGATCTGGTTGGCTGGTTTACTATTTTTCTGCATCAATGGCATGATTCTATACAATGTCATTAAAAATTATAAGAAAAATAATTTTAAACACATAGATTAATACTTTTTTTTATCAAACTGTTTTTGCTGAAATATTGTTTCTTTTTTTTTCTTTATGTGATAATTACACAAAGTCATGTTGTTGAAAAACATTTTATTATTATATTTTATTTACTAAACAAGAACTAAATATCTGCCATTTTAGTGTCCTATAATGTAAAGCTCAATTTTTAACATTTTTATTTACTTTGGTAAATTCAAATTTGATGAATTTTGATTTGGTCAATGTCATGATTTTGATTTTAAAGTAAAGTAACTTTTAACTTACTTCAACTCAAGAAAACATATCAGAGTTTTTTTGCTTCTTATTTCTGCAATATTCCTGAAGCATCGGACCAAAAAAAAATTAAAAAGAAATGTTTTTTGTTTGTAAATGTGTGTGTGAGGACTTCTAAATAGAATTGATGCAGTGCATAAAAGGCTGATGCAAGGAAGTTCAAGATGAGAGACTGGGTGTAGTTTTTATGATTCATAAGTCTCCGTCTCTAAAATAAAACAACAGTAAAAACAAACTAAATGTATTGAGTTACTTTTGTGCTCAACAAAACACAAAAATCAGTAACAACAAAGGAGGGTAAATAATTGCATAGCAACTGTTGAAAATGTTCAGCATATTGTTCCAGACAGAGATTGCATTGCTTCCTGAAGCTTAAATAACATTTATGGACGACTTCTTGATTGAGGTTGATTAATTCTTCAAGTTTGTTGAGTGTTGTTTAATTGTTATGGAGTGCATAAACTCAGTCTTTGATATAGATCCATAGCCAAAAGTCCAGTATCGTGAGGTCTGGAGATGTGTTCATTCCTTTGATTCTCTATGACCTATCTACCGCTGTGGAAAATGTTGATCAAGCCTTTGTTGTGCTGGAATACTGAAATGAGGCGAGGCACCATCGTGTTGATACCAATGTTGATTGTCATTTCTAATGATTTAAAAGTGACATAGTGCATTTTGTTTCTTGTATTGTGACTGATACTGAAGGTTTGTTCTGATTGTAGTTTTGTTAGTTTTAGAGACAGACTTATGAATTGCATTGTATATTTTAAATAGTTCACTTGTGTTTCTACATATATCTTTATTGAAATTGAAAGCTGTTTATATATTCTCAATAAAATTTAATTTTATTTTGTTTAAAAAGTTTTTCATCTTTTATTAAAAATGTGTATCATTTAACTATAGGCCTGCAAGGGTTTTTTAGCTGCAGTCCATACATTTCTTTGTTATTTTTCATTCTATAAACCTTTTGATAACTTGATATCCTTTCTTTAGAATGGTAGAGAAAAATCTATAGAACAAATAATTACGAGCATTTTATTGGTCGACTCAACACAAATTCCTGACGAGAAAATTATTTTTACATAATAGGCCTATTTTTCTTTCTTCTATATTTGGTTCAGAAATGGATAAACTTTTAAACTTATCTCATAGCATAAAGAAAAAGCTCTTGTTTCCAAAATGAGGACAGTAATGTCTTTTGTTTGGTTATACTGGCCACATGACACCCTTGTGTCACAATTATAGATGACAGAGTTAAACACAGAAAATAGTGACAACAAAGTTCTGTCAAATAATGAGTATTTTATTTGTCACTGTTAAGATGAAAACAAAACAGACTAAAAAAAAATGGGACGAAACATTGAACATATTATATATTAAATGTGAAAGTTTCAAGAAAATAAAATCACATTCTGCCCTTTATATACAGTACCCCATGGCACCAGAGATTGTCAGGAAACTCTCACCAGTATATTGTTATACTGTGATCATCATTACATAGTTTAAAATTATGTACATTACGGTTTAGGGTTAGCTATATTGCAATCTGCTGACTTGTTTATTACAGATCTACGAGGCAGTGCTCTTGATATATGTATTTAGCTTTATAGAAACTTTGTGCTTAAGAAAAATTTATTGACAAGAGTGGTAAATAAGTTAAAAAAATATTTTTGTCTATTGTATTATGATTTCAACATATATTGTTTCATTATTTTCCCACATCCTAACTTTGAATCATTTAACTTTCTACTGCTGCCTAGAATAAAATCCTACTTATTGTAATAAGTATTTAATGTCACTTAGTCTACTCAAAAAACTGCTGGCTATTTGGAACTGATGTGAAGAAAATGCTTTAAAAATAATAAATAATTTTATACAAATTTACTTTAACGTTTAGAACATGTTCAAGCACTTAACACAAATTAGGCTTAAACTTTTATGCAACCCAATTCTGAATACTAAGTCAAAATCTATGGTTTAGCAAACTATTCAAAAAATAAACTAATGCATTGGGCAAGAAATTTTTTAATCCTCATTTGTGTGGTTAATGGACCCACAATATGTGCCCCTTGCTTAGTGACAATTGCACTGAAAAGTGTTTTGACGCACAAAGAGATTGGTTAAAAAAAAATATATTAAAATGCTGCTAACATGTCATGGTTCAAATATCAAGCAATAAAATATCACAATCAAGTAGATTACAAGAGTTTTGATAATGTAGCAACATGTAATTAGGGCTATAAAATGTCCAGTGGTCACTAGAAAATAAAGTCATGATTTAAAAATAAAAAGAAAATTGCTAGATATCGGATAAATTTTAACTACCATATTGATAGTGTTTTGTTTTTTTTCCCCCTTTTGATACATAGACTATAGATTATACTATTTCAAAAAATATTAGCAAGATAATTTGAAGTACATTTTTATGACTTTGAAACAGTTTCTTTACAAAATTGAGGAAGAACAAAAAGAATAATGAGTAATGAGATTCAGGAATGTAAGGTCAAGGCTGTTTCCAAATAGATACATCAGTGATTAGTTAAAGAAGAGAATTTAAAAAAATAGTGCTCCTGCACTCACAATACTATGCAGCTTTTCCTTGAATTAAACAGTCTCAGTCGAGTATTGCCTAACAGCAGAAACAGCCTGAATGTTAAGGTTACAGTTAAGATGAAGCCAATTAGTTTGGACACATAGCAGCCCATAGTCAGTGTAAAAAAAAATGCAGAAAGGTCACACAAAATATTTAACATTACTATTTGTATTATTATGAAATAGTATCTTATTATATTAACTGACAATTCATCTGAGCCTAAATGATGACTTCCTGAAGAAGAAAGAAAATGGTCAAATGATATATGTATTGCACTGGGTTGAAAAAAATAATACAAGAATGTCTGAAAAAGTGATATACCACCATATGATACAATCAGATCTCATGTTAAACAAGAATGTCTGAAAAAGTGATATACCACCATATGATACAATCAGATCTCATGTTAAACAAGAATGAACACCTGGATGCTGATATTTAAAATTCGGAGTTGTGTTAATATATATATATATATATATATATATATATATATATATATATATATATTAAGAATAAGATAGTTTAATTCAAACAAATATACACCAAACTTTAGATAAATCAGATCAGTCAAAACAATATTAATCAATGTGAAAACACCAACCGTATTTATACATAGAAAATTTTAGACCATAGTCTTTAAACTTACTAAGTTTTTTAGAAAATTCCATTTATTAAAATAAAAACTGCAGTTTATATGACACAAAATATTTCTTTTTCTGAAATATTTACAAGTAAAAAAAGTATATCCACTCCACAAAATACTGACAGTAATGAGACAGTTACCTCCCAAAATAAATAAAAAAAGCACAAAAGGCCCAGTAAAAAATAAAAGGAAAAAAATCCAACTTTATAGCAATTAATCTTACCCTTTACCATTCAAAGAAAATTTTTTGGCAGATTGAAAATAAAGTTAAACACTCGAGTTCTTGTAAGAAAATTAAAAGAATAATTTTAGTATCAGCCGGATAACAATCTGTGCTTCCGTAGCAAAAGTAAATAAGAAAAAATGTCAAGAAAATAACTAAATAGAGAAATATGATTGTTCTGCATTATAGAATAAACAATTCAATTTTAACTAGATTAGTTTGCATAATTATTAATAAAAAAATAATGAGATCTACAGTTTCTGTGATTCAGTAATGGAGGTAACTAATTGTGAGTAGAAAAAATGCTATCATTTAATGGATCACTAGAATACCAGTATCACAGTCCAATGGCTGTGTTGATTGATGTATTAATAATGTACACTTCATATATTTCATGATTTCTTTTTCAGGTTTTTTATTTTTGAAGGAGATAAACCTGATGTATAGATCATAATATGATTTTTTTTATGGTTCTTGCTAGATAAAAAATCGTACTTTAGAAATATTGGATTAATTGACTCTAAAAAATATGTTTCTTTTGACTCTAAAAAATATGTTTCTTTGTTACCGGTACAATAAAAGAATTATGACAAAAGGGGCACACTATTATGAAATGGTGATAATTCAAATGTACAAACTCATCACTGCAATAAATATATACATGTTTGAACACAATAGTCAAGTTAATGTGACAGGAGTACATTTGATAAGTGCTACATCACAAATAAAAAAACCCACAAACATGGATATGGCAGATGCAAAAGTCTACAAATAGGTCTAAGCTATTATGATCAATCTAAAATCCTGATAGCTTTAAATTAAATGGTGTCTCTAGCTGAGTGGAGATCAATTATTGTCAAGGCATAGGGTCGGTAGAACCCACAGCATCAAAGCATGGATTATCATGTCGTGGATGTCATTACTTTTGTCATTAAAATTCTTTGCTTGACCCACCATTACGAAAGCATTTAAAAATGTAATGCAGGAGACCATCAAGACTTTGGGCTTAGTATCCTACACATGAAGGAAAAAAAAGACGAACAGCCTTTATTGTTTCACTATTTAGAACAACAATGTGCGATCTGACTCCTCAAAGTTTATGTTCAAGTTTTTTCAAATGTGTGCTACACAGGACAACTTTCTGGGACAGAAGACACGTGAGAATCGGTGTCTTGAGCTGGGGTGGTTCGGTCTGAATTAGCTGGACTTGAAGATTTAAAAGATGGTGAAGGAGGAGCAACAACAGTTGCTGGTTTTGTGCTGTCTTTGGCTGAGAGGCTGGGAACAGTGGAGGGTGCAGGAGAAACACAGCTGACAGAAGATGCCTCTGTGGATGAGGTTGTTTTAGAAGATGATGATGATGCCAAATCCTTGCTGGATGTAGAGGACAAGGATGTGGATGAGGCCACTGCAGCTGCGCTGATAAGTGCTGCACGTCTCATTTCTCTAGCCTCAGCAGCAGAAGTGATATGTGCCTTGCCACAAACATGGTGATGGTTCTCCCAATCCTTGTGCTGGCAGAACGATCCACAATATCTTGCAACATTGCACCCACTGCAAGTTTCACTGGCTTTACGGCCACAGTTCCAACAGCTCTAAAAGAAATAATTTCAAACTATTATTATTATTCAATTTATGGTATTTAAAATAAAAGACAAGAAAAAAATGTATGAAACACTATAAGAACAAAATAAGTTAAAGAGTAGTGCTTTCATTATTTCAATGTAAAGCTATATATTTAATGGATAGAAAGTTTGTCTATTAAATGACATTATTTTGTTTCATAACAATATTTATGCATACATTATTACTTTTATAAAATTTGTAACAATAAGCTTAGAAAGCCTGTAAAAAAATGTAAGAAAAATATGTTTGAAAAGATTATAACTGCTGCTTGCTTACCTCAGCAGATTCCTCTTGATGGCTAAGTGTCATAAGTAAATCTGAATGGGTTTGTTTCCTGGCCTCTGCTATGGCCCTTTCCATTTTTGCTCTTTCACTGGAAACCAAGTCAGCTGCTTTCTGATCTGCTGCTGCCACAGCCTTCTGTAGTTCCAACATGGCTTGTCTCTTCATGTCATTGACTGCTTCTTCTAGACAAATGGCCAAAATTTCAGTTTAACCTTTTAATGCTACAGCAGTTTTTAAAACATTAAAAATATTCTATTGTAAATATGTGCAGACATATTTTTTTAAAAGAAAAGTATATAGGTAAAAGGCAAATATAAAAAAAAAAGATTATAATTTTTTAAAATAAAAAAACACACATTTTAATGGTTTAAAAAATTATTCCCTGCATTTTAAAACTATTTCATAATGGTTTTTTTTTACTTACCAGCTCTGCGTCTCACTTCACTGACTCGCTCTTCTGTTTGCCTTAACGTGTAAGCCATGACATCTCCAGAGCGCTTCTTAACATCAGCATCAATGCCATCAGCTTGCCGCCTTGCCCACAGTGCCAGCTCTTCTCTGTCTCTGATACTTCTTTCCTGGAGTACTGCCATGGCTCTTTTAGTTTTGTCCACCATTCCAATGATACAATTTAACATCTGAAATACACCCCATAAAGAGGTTAGCATTTGGTACATTTGAAGTTCAAATAATTGGACAGCCTTATAAGTGCAAACATAAATTCAGTCTATGATTCATACCAAGATAGAAATGTGGTTATTTTCTTGGATTAACATTGAGCCATTATTGTTAAGATAGACTATTTTAATATCAGTTTTAGAGAAAAAAAAACAAAACATCCACACACACAAAACTTACAGTTTCTACGTGTCTCCAATCATCATCTAATCTTTCTAAGTGATCCAACGATTCAGTGGATCGAAAACCTAGATTGAAAAAAAAAATTAAAAAAAAATGAATTGACATTTGAACCAATTTATATTTAATTTAAGGTTTCTAGAATAATGCAATGAAAGTTTTAACCCAAAACTTTTTGATTAAATATAAAACTTACTGAAACTTGAAAAGTGTCTTTCTCTTTCTCGTTCCCTGTCTGCTCTCTCTCTTTCCATCTGTTCCCTCTCCATCCTTTCACGTTCTCTCATTTCTCTTGACTTGCTGATGTCCTCTAATCTAATGGGCCCAGTTGAAAGGTTAAAAGTTGACCCAGGGCTGACCCTGCTGCTTGATACTGGACTGATAGGGTGACTCCCATGATGTCTTTTAGCAGGATGGCTAGAGTCTATGTGCAAGTCAAGGCCGTTCTCTTTAGGCCTTTATTGACAACAAGAAATATTGTATACATTTTTATATTGATCAATTTTTTTTTTTTTATTTTTGATAATTTTACCAAGCTGTCCAATAATTAGTTATAAAATTTTGCTGCTACCTGTCAGGAGATCGTCTTTTGCCATTTTCATTGATTTCTGACATGACTGAATCCTGGCCATCCAGTGGAGAATGAGTAGGGTCAAACACTATGTGCTCATTTTGTGTCAGAAACTGCTGAGGTGTTTGCTTGGCCATGCGAGCGCAGTGGATCAGCTCTCGTTGTAGAAGTGGCAAATTGGCCTGCGAAAAGAAATTTGGTTATTGAAAGCAATGAAAAAATGTTCTATGAGGATTGCATCATTACCAATACTTCATAATTAGCAGTTTTATTTTATCTGAAAGAAAGAAATGACTACCTTTAAAAATGGAATGACAAAAGGTCGGAGAGGAAAATTTGTTGCTTCTTGAAGTTTCCCATGGAACTCTTCAATTGACAAGTGGGAATTCTATAATAAAAAAAATTAATAGCTTTGGTTAACAAAAATAGACATTTAAAATTTTAATTGCACAAAAATAATGTTCTGTTCAAAAAGATGAATTTAATTAAATAAGATATATGATTGTATATCAAAAATACTTTGAATATTTTTAATTTATCAGCAACCATTAATAAACTTGATCAGTGACATGGTCTTATCTTTATTTAAAGAAATAACTTTGAAATTATGGTATGGTTCGGTTAATAGTTTGTTAGTAAATAGATTATTTTGTGCAAACAAAATACTAAATAAATTTTTAAAGTCTCTACTTACTACTAATCCCAGAACCAATGTTCTGACTCGCTCACCAATTTCGGGTGATATGTCAGAACCAAACTGCTGCAGCGTGGTGAGAAAACGTTTTAATTTGCTTAGCTGTCTTGCCCCACATGCCGGGGGAAGTTGCTGCCCACTGGAGGAATTCATGATGGAACCTAACATAGGTGGTGATGGACTCCGTCTGTTCAGAGTACTGTGAGGGGAGTGGCTGCCATTTACACCTTTCAAATAAGACACAAAAAATATATTTCTAAATTAATTTAAATTACCACAAATAATAATATTATAAAATAACTGTAGGAATGTAAGTCCTAAAAGTTAATTTAACTAATCTAATTGTATTTTTAAAATTGTAGGTAAATCTATGAGGTGGTAAGGTGCTTGGCTTCCAAACTTAAGGGTTCGAGATTTTTAGGATGCCCCCTGAGTCTACCCAACTTTATAAAGGTGATTGGTTGCTTTACATCATCTCCCCTGTGCTTCTCAAGGGCCACTGACTATATCGATATAGATCTAGTTAAATGTATGCATTTGTGTGTATTTCTTTGAGAATTTTATTCTGGAAAGTCAAAAATTATACACGTGAAAGCTATTATAAGCATTGTTTTGGAATTTTAAAAAGTTCTACTTGTCATCAAACCACTATGTGTCATACAAGCTTGAGAGAAACCCTACAGTTATTAGCATACCAAATGAAGGCTCGTTTCAAAATATGAGCAATAACTGAATAAGCTAGTTCTATTACTACTAGTTCAAGTTCTAGTTTTATTACTAACTTAATATTTCTGTTCGAGATAACAAACTGACCAGATATATTGCTGTTTGAAGAAAGGGGTCTTGTTGTTGGTGCCATGCTGGTCATACTGGATGACTTGGGGGAGTGGATTGGTGGACAATTTGGTTTGATATCTGGACTGTCCGGCATGGCACACTCGCGGAAATCTGAAAAAAAAAAAAGTCAATGATAATTTTTACATTTCAAGGGAAGTAACTAGAGACTACTTAGTGTTAAGTTATACTGAGTTATTTCTCTTTGTCAATAACACTATTTTGTCCACAATAATTGTAAAATATTAGGCTATTGTTACATATTGTGATTGAAATAATTTAAAACTACTTGGATAAGTTTAATATTTTTGGTTTGGAACGTTAAAAATAAATATTAATTTCAAAGAATATAATTAGACTTTCTTTGAATAAATATTTAACTAATAATTAGTCATCTTTAGCTATAACAATATTTGACTTTTTTTTTCTTTAAAATAGATTCCCGTTGTAAGCCTATGATGCTAATAAATATTTCTAAAACTTTATCAAGAGAAAACAATATGTACAGGAAGGAATAGACCCTCTATTTAATATTTTGGTTGATGTTACATGTTATATATTGGGTTGTTTAAACATTCACTTGAGAAAAACAAGATTGCGAATCTAATCCCAAATACAAAGTATAACCAAATCAAAGTTTCCCTGTTTCAAATATTTTTTTAAAGAACCTTTCGCCCAAACATGTATAAAAAGAAAAGTAAAGGCTACTATTTAAATTATAAGTGCAATACAGAGAGAGAGAGAGAGAGATAGAGAGAGAGAGACAAAGAGAGAGACAGAGAGAGAGAGAGAGAGAGAGAGAGAGAGAGAGAGAGAGAGAGAGAGAGAGAGAGAGAGAGAGATGGGATAGTTAATAAATATAAAAAGTTAAAATTTTCGTTTAATAAATAAAAAAAAATCAACTGACCAATAAACTAAAGATCATAGGCCGAAAAAGAGGGTGGGGGCTTCCTGGTGTGCGCTTGAGACGAAATAAAGAATTGCTTAAATCAGGGGTGGGCAAATTACAGCCCGCGGGCCACATGCGGCCCGCCGAAGTGATTTACGCGGCCCGCGAAAACCTAAATAAATCAAGTGTGCCCACACATTACACATATAAAATTGCAAATATATTAAAAATAAATCATTGTAAATATCTATAGAAATTGTTGAAACTTTTGATTCTTACGTATAATGAAGAGGCTAAAGAAACATTGTCTCTAAACGTCCTTATAAAAAGTTTAAAGTAAACGAACATTATATTTAATAGCAATATTTCGATAAATTCAGTAAAAGACATAAGCCCAGGCCAGTATTTATCCAATGCTATGAAGAACTGTGTTGAAAGAGTTGGGTTGGCTTGTACAAGATGGCAAGGGTAACAACTGATGGAGCTTTGTCTGAGAAAAACAACCTTTTTAATAAAATAAAGAAAATATCCCAACCAAAAAACTAGTAACTGGAAAGTTTCCAAAAAACTACACTGAATTCAAACGAAATGTGTCATATTATGCTATAATTGTATATTACGCACAGGGCCGTATCCATGATTGTTGGGGTCATCGCAAAGGAAATACGTTTCGATTTTTAGAGAAGGAACAGCGAAACTTGAATTCAATGCTATTGTTCGAAGTACACTAGGTCTTTAATAAATGGCATAATTTTAGTTTTTTCCCTTTATTTTTTATTTTATATTTTATTCGGGGCCACCAAATTCACTTCGCCTATGGCCTCCAAGTATCCAAGGCCGGCCCCGACTGGCAGTTCCGAAAAGTACGTGAAGATTTGGAATTAAAACATTCTGATATTCGGTAACACAGTAGTATTCGCTGGCCAATCATTAGATCAATATGGAATCTCAAGGAAGAAAATGTTAGGTTCCTTGATGGACATTGACTGTGACCCTTTCATAATATTTCTAATGAAGAGTTGAAGACAGACTTCATGTTTATCATCAGAAGCATTGCAATTTATTGTTTGCACATGAAATGTATGTGCATCTTAAATCTTTTCAAACAAAGCTATTCAATTTCTTGAGGCCAACCAGAGAAATTAAGGCTTTATCATTTTACCTTAGCTGAAAGGTGAAACTATTTCTAGTGAAATGGTTGAAAAGTACAAGACTTATTTGGATTCCTTGATTGTGGAATTTTAAAACTAATTTTAAGACGTCAAGAACTTAGAACCAGTTTTCAATAGCCTCAGTTCACCATTTAATGCAGAAGCTGATTCAGCTCCAGATGACATACCTCCAAGCAAATTATGACCTGAAAGTGAAGTTATAGTCAGTTCCTTCGCGGGAGTTTTATGGGTGCCAGAAGCTGTATATCCACACTTTAAGAAATTTAAACTTTCACAATTTAAGTAACCACATTCATCTTTGAAAAAGCTTTTCTTTTTGTTTGAAAATTATCAAGTGTTAGAACAAGTCGATGCTTACTGAAGATACTTTGCCAGTAGTCACAAGAAAAACAACAACTAGTAAGCTAGCTCCATGGTTTCGGAACTGCACGAGAGTAAACAGTTAAGTACTACCATACATTCGTCTTGAAATGTAAATGGACAAGAGCAAAATTTAAACAAAAAATAATTCGTAAAATTAGTTCAAGAAATTGCTATTTCTTGTTTTAATTCCTTATATATATATGCGGCCCGCCTGGTCCCCAAATTTTATCAATGCGGCCCTCGGTTTAAAGAAGGTTGCCCACCCCTGGCTTAAATGAAATCTGACATTATCTATCGACAAGCTTGGTGTCCGAGTTAGTTTAATTATCGGGATTTTAAGGGCGCTCTTGGTTGCACCAATCTATAATGGGTACCTGACATTAGTTGGGGAAAGTTAAGCGGTTGATCGTTGCGCTGGCCACATGACACCCTCGTTCATCTTCGGACATTTAAACAGATGACCTATACATCATCTAGCCTATAGATCACATGGTCTGAAAAGGATCCTTTACTTTTATACATAGAGCAGCATTAAATAGATAAGCCTAACTATAAGTGTTACTAAGAAAGAATATATCTAACTACTCTCTCAAAACAAAAACAATGTCACAACATCATCAAACTCCGGGTGAGAGATAAGTTGCGCGGCAAGACATTTCTTGCTCAAGCACTAGACTAGAAGCAATAGTTTGTGTCTGTGGCAATGTACGTCCCGAGAGACGATCTTTTCCCTTTGCAACTTCTTGTGTGACTAAAAAGGCCTATCCTTGATACACAGCTGCGATCGCAGGTTGGGCATATGTGATCACCAGGCGCCGTTGCATTTTCACCCTTCTTTCTGCTTCTGTTGTGTATGACATCTGCAATCCGTGACCCTTCCTTTATAATCTCTCTCCATGTGGATCTATCCAGTGCCACCTCTTCCCAGCAGCTAGTGTCGATTTTGAAGAGCTTCATGTCGCGTTTGCATACATCCGTATAACGTAAAAGTGGGCGACCGGCGGCTCTCCTGCCTTCTATTAGATAGCCATAGTAGCAACAGTTTGTGTAGCAAACTGCATACACATATACCAACACACACACACACAGCAACACATACCAACACACACTAGCCTACTTCTGAGAAAAATTTAGAATGAATAAATTACATTCAAAGGCGGAAAAAAAAAACAATTCAGTGGGGGAAAAGGGGGGGGGAGAAAAAGTGGTCTGCTTTATCTAGCTTCATCTGACCGAGAAAAAACTCGCGTTAAACGACCGTATAAGTCTACTAGACTTTATAATATAGATAATGATAGGTATTTAGATCAAGAATTAGCATTAAAAAGCAAAGTTCCCATTTCAGACCTTGCGATCTATAGGGCAGATGATGTTAAGATCATCTGTTTCTGTGGTCAACGGTTAAAGAACAGGGTGTCATGTGGCCAGCACAGCGACCAACCTTCACTTTCCCCAACTAAAGTCAGGTACCCATTATAGTTGGGTGCACTCAGGGGCGACATAAAAGTCCCGAAATTCAAAATCCCAGTCTTCACCGAGATTCGAACACAGGACCCCAGGTTTGGAAGCCAAGCGCTTAACCACTCAGCCAACGCGTCCCCCATAAACTTAGCAAACAGTGCACGAAATGTTCCTGAACACTAATTTATGACTCGCGCCTACATGCGGAAATACCCGAAGACGTATAGTCTATTCAAGATATATCTTTCTAGTCCTTTACCCAAATTTATACATATATATATATATTTTAATTTGAAAAATTATAACTGTCAGACTGGATGAGTGGCAATACGGCCAACGAGCAAGTAGGTCCATTATTCTTTTCCCAACGATATATATCGAGTCTTTTGACTGTCAAATTTCTAGCATGCGCCGTTTTCGAGAAGCGTGCCCACCTACCCAGGTTTTGGCCATTCGGAATGTGTAACCGGAATAGAGGTACTGCAACAAAGAATACCTGTCTATAGTCAATGAAACAAAAGTTTAATATTTGGTTAGAAAATGACTCGGATAGATGGAAAAACAGAAAGACAAAGAGAGAGAAAAAAATAGAATATATATATATATATATATATATATAGAGAGAGAGAGAGAGAGAGAGAGAGAGAGAGAGAAACAAAACAAATGTACACTGAACATTCTTTGTCTTCTGTTGAACTTTCCACATCGAGCTAAGCTTATGTTTTTGAGAATGTGTGTTCTTTTTCATTTAAACATAGATCTGTCATGTTGGGGACTAGTTGGAACATTCATGACTTTAAATATGTCGATATATATATCCCTTCTTTTTTTAATATGTCCATGAGACTACAGGTACATTCTTTTAAATAGGTCCACTTATATTCGTCCTGTGACTTAAAGGAAAATATAATAAAGTTAAGCCAGTCTTAGACAGTATAAAGTGGTTCGTAAAGGGTTCTGTCACTGAAATTGGTGTCGTTATATAATATATTGGAGTATATATATATATATATATATATATATATATATATATATATATATATTATATGGTATAATATAGAATACTCTATATTGCTGTTCATATTAGCCAATTTTCGCATCACAGCATGCTATTTATGATGTATGAGAGTCTCGTTACATAGACACCTAACTCAGATGAAAAAAAAATGCTTAAAAAAGGGCTTATATAAAGGAAGAAGTTCACATTGCCAACTATATCTTTCAATAATATAGAAGTTATTTCCCTTTTTCGATATCAACCAACATAACTGATTAATTTTTAATGGATTTTTTGCATTGTCTTTGCCAATAAATAATTGTTCAAAGTTTCAACTTCATCAGAGAATGAGTGTGTCCGTTATTTTGTATTCCAAATGTTACCAGACAGAGTTTATATAAGCTTTGTAACAAGTCTAGACTCTAGTTTCCCTGCGTGAATTATCTCCCCGTAAAGCTGTCTTTAACATGTTAAACAAATAGATTCACTCTGCACTGTGTATTCAAGAAGACACAAAGTAAATTTTACTTCCCTGCTGTAAACCCCCCCCCCCCCCTCCCTCTCTAAAATTGAAAGTGTGGATGATGAAAATGCTTTTTTTTTTGTTTTCTGCAACTTTCAAATGCCCCCTCCCCCTTTACTTCGTTTGCAGTTACACATAAGATACAAACTGTGTTATTAAATGCAAAGTCCACAAAGTCTATATAAATTGCTCGATTTATCGTGAAATAAAAGTTTTATTCTAGACCTGATTGTCTCCACAGCTAACGGCACACGAGGCTGTCTTGTGGATAGGACAATGACACATACCTCACCCTTTTAATCATAGGTGTAGGCCTAACCATGTTCAAAATCATTTAATGGTAGATTATAGCATTGTAACAATTTAATCTATTTGATTGAACGGACTCAACGCCATCTTTCAATTTCTGACAACAATCCCCCCCACCTCTAGTGAGCTACTTGTTCGAGCCTTTAGGATTCATGCCGCGAACAGAGCTTGAACCTCCTCACCGCTATTCCCCGCCCTCTAGCATAAGTCTAAGAGGATGGACGACACGTTGACAACTTTTAAGAGGCAACAACATCACCAAACAGATTTGTACGTTGACAAGCGCTTGGCCATTTGGCCACCATTACATCAATTCATGCTTCACATAGTTCAGTATGCTGTTATGTATGCTGTTATGTATAAACCACTTACATGTAATCATGCTGCAGATGTCTTGTGGGTAAAAAGATGACAAGACCTTGGAACCATAGAATGCCCTGGAAGCCAGCCTCAGTAAATAAATCCAATGGGACCACTCCAACAAAACTATCCCAGAAATTTGTAGTTTCTGGCAATCCTTTTGAGTAGCAGACGAACTCTCAGCACAGATCTCTCACGAGACTGTCGATTACAAAATCAATATCGTCCTTTTAGAATGTCCGTTGTGACTCCACCACTTTGCATTGACTTCGTTTACAGTCATTTAATGGCTGACTTTCTGGGTCAAAACATCACTCGACCAAAGTCATTGGATGACTGTATAGTTATTAAGCTAATGGATCACTCACAGTCTTTAATAGCGGGGTTTACAATCCAGTTTTTTTTTAAACTCAAAGTAGTTCAGTTCAAGATTCTGAAAATTTAAAGTCAAACACACATTTTGACGTAACATGATATAAACTCACAAATAATGTGCTCAACTTAACTGATATATATATATACTGATAACACTTCACATTAATCTACTTCAATAATAAGCAAATTTAAAATTAATATTAGAACTACGCATTCCTGATTTTTGTATCTTAGGCATATTTATTTATTTATTTTAAAAAGTTTTTCTAGATATCGATATCTACCAAACAATTGATCGTGTTGAATACAATTAAATATTTAAATCTATTGCACAGAAGCAGAAGGGCTAGAATATCTAGACTAGATCTAGAAATTTAGGCCTACTAACAAGAAATATATCAATAGAAATCGCCACATAGATCTAGACACTGAACATTCATGAATAATTTATCTATAAATCGCAAAGATGAAATCTCCTTTCACTATTTTAAATGTAGCACACATACTGTGACGAAATATAAATCTAGACTCCTCTGAAATAATATCACCTCACTAGGCTAGTCTTGTTAAATTCTGAAATGATAAGGCGGGAAACAAATTTCCTTTATAAGAGTATTGGAAAGGGAAGATAACTCCCGATAAATGACAATCTCGTCTGCTGTAATTAAAGGAGAGGACAAGCTCTTCACATCCAGTCCTGTTCAAGCGCGCTGTCGTCACAGGGAAAATACTCTCGTCACGTTGACATTGCCGTGAAAATAAAACCTTCCTTTTAAAAAAAAAAATGATAGCGTTTTTTTTTTATTCCATTCATCTAGACTAGTTCTCATTGTCCCCCACACGTAGAGCCTGTCCCCCCTTCCCTTTTACCAAACTCCCCCCCCCCGCCACACCTTTAAAACAGATCTCAACTTCTCCATGATCAAACACTAGCTGGCTAGAGTACACATACAGAGAGAAAAGTGGGGGGGGGGGGGGAAGAGGTGGGGGCGCTGGGCGAAATTGAAAGTTTTTCTCCCTCCCACCCTGAAGTAAGATGTGGTCGAGTAAATATCATCGGGTCGAGTTGTTCAAATATTGGGCAAACATTCTTGGACAGGGGGCAACTGTCTCAACACCCAGCCGAGATGCCCACGCGGGAAAGGTAAAACAAGCCATCCACAACACAGTGAAAAGGGGGGGGGGGGATAACACGGCGACAGTTTAACCTTCCTTGAAAAAATATGTTGGTATCCCCCACCCCCATTCTGTTCATGTTGCTCCGCCCCTGTTGATTGAATGTCTGCTAATCACACGTCGTCTGCAATTATGTCCAGTTCCTAAGGCATGGCAACCATAACCACTAAAAATAATCCCTTTTTTTTTTTTTCAATTTCTGTAAGAGCAGGTGGGTAGAAGAGTTTAAAGCACTACGAGGGCTTAAAGAAACGTTTCCCTTCAGAATTAGCATTGCAAACGAGGGTGTTAGGCAGACTGCACAACGACCAACTGTCTTTAATGTCAGGCACTTGCTCATGTTCCGTGTAAATAAAACAATTATCAACAGAATTGAGAACTCAAACCCATAGCATTCGTTACGACAGCCCAAACCTCTAATCCACCAAATCCAATCAAATTGACCTGATGGCTGCCTGGTCGTGCGATATGGGCTCTAGACTGTCGTCTTGGTGGTCCCGGGTTTGAACCCTACCTCCCCCCCCACACACACACACCTCCATCTCGTCGTCGTGTAGGAGGTTTCAGCTAGGATGTAATAATCTTAAGTTCTGAAGAAAAGTCCGCAACATGTTAATTAACTAAAACATCATTTTATTGACTGATCCAAACAGAAGTAAAGGAATGGAACTCTGGTTATTCAGCGCACGATGGGCTATTTGTGTAGGCTTATACTAAAATCTCCAATAATGCAGTTTGATTACAGTGAAATTAAATTTTTGCCGCTTTTAATTTGGTCCAGCTCCTTTTCTTAGTTATCAAATTATGCAAACTATAGCAATATTTTAAAACTTCAAACCAATTTTATCAATAATATTTTAAGAATAAATTCTCAAGAGCAGTCTACTACACACCACGGCGGGCGTAGGCCTATATTCAATAATCGATCGATAATTTACGCGATCTACAACCAGCTGATAAAAATGTTTGAAATAAAAAACAATCTTAATTGTTAAATTGCAATTAATTAAATCTTTTTTACCTTAAATAATTAATAACAAATCATTTTTAAAGTAGAAAAAAAAAAAACTGATGCTAGAATATCCAATGAAAAAGTACGGAAAACAAAATGTTTTTGTACTAGGATATTGAATCAGATTTGTTTTGATGCTCATGTCTTTTGGAGTTTTTTAAAAATAAGTTTTTATAAAGTTGTTTTTTTGTATGTGTAAATTATAATTTTAAGTTTTTATTTACTTGTACATTATTAACTCATTCTCTCCGTTATTATTTTTCTACGTTTTGAAGGAATTCTTCATTTCGCTCAATGCTATTTCATTACCCTGTTATGATTGGGCTTCAATAGCTATGTTGTTTGTTATCAGAAAATGTTGTGTTTGGTATAGAATTAAAGGGGACTGCATGCTCTTTTTATATAATTCAAAGTCAAGTTTAAAAAATTAAACATTAATTTAATATAATGAGGTAATAATCAACGATGGTATCGTCAATTAGGAGAGAAAGAGTTAATTTAATGTAGATCTATAAGTCGTCTGCTCAAAGTCAAGTTTTAGATTCAAACCAAATTGGAACAAAGTTTGTTATAGCTTTAAACAAACCTCTGAATCAATAATCAACCCATTCTAATAATACATTTTGACACAAATTATAGGCATCAGAAGTAATGATTTACTTTCGCTTTTTGAACAATAAGTAGCTAATTTTCGAATCACCATCAGATTTTTAAACGTTTTCATTTCTTTGTAAATCTAGCTCGTAAACTCACTGATTAGTTGAGCACATTAATTGAAGATTTTGCGGTACTAACTTACAAGTAAGTAAACTGCACTGCAACAGTTTAAAACATAAAACACACAAAAAACCTAGATCTAGATATAATCCAAACAGTGTCGAAAACACATGAAAATAAAAACTTTAACCAAGAGGAACACAGTGAAAAGAATCTAGGTTTAAATTGGATGTTTACTTGAGCGACACCATAGTAAATTGTGCTGCCATCAAACGGGGGGGGGACGTCTTCTGTGAACAAGGGAATTAACCCTCATCAACAAGTCCTTCCTGCCGCACACAGCAACACACCACAAACTGCCTCGATACGTCCTCGGCTTACGACTGAGTGCGAAGCGAATAAAGTTGGGACCAAGGCAAGACATCGCCCCCGAGCGACTGGGAATAGTGGGAGAGGGGGGGGGGGGCGAGGAAAAAAAACACAAGGGAAACTGGGACGGGAGATATGGCAGCAGCTCTCGAGCGCGGGGTTGAGGGCTCTCGCATCTTCATTCATACCCAGCACGTGCTCAGCGCCGCCTTGCTAGTTCCCACGAGGTTTCGCTCCTCCCCTTCCCAAGTCCCCTCACTTTACAGGCCAGTCGAATAAAGGTAGATTTGATGTCGTCCCCTGTTGTGTTATCATTCAAATAGCCGCTGTTATTGCCATTATAGTTTATTATTCATGTATTCTTCCAGCGTTTGATTCGAGCATTTTATCTGCCAGATATACCCGGTCATTCAATGAAAAAGTCAATCGATTGATAGATTGAAGTGGATGGTTGCCTGGTCGTGCGGTATGCGCGCTGGACTGTCGCTAGATGATCCCGGCTTCATATCCTGTCAGCTGCAATTCCTCGTCGTCCTGCTGGAGGTTTGAACTAGGAAGTAGATTATCTTCAACTCTGAAAAAAACTATAGTTTAGGGTTCCAGGAAATATTTAGCGCTAGATATAATATCTGGACCCATATCTCAAATAGCTTAGGGACCTTTCAAGTCTAAACACAGAATTGAACTAGATGTATTAACAAAGGGACACGGTTTCGCGAGACCATAAGTAGCTGTTGCAACTTTTCCTATTAATGCTATGATTTCAAATCAAACTATTGCGGGACAATATATTGAAGTATTGTTTTAAAATTGGTCAATTAAAAAAAAGAGGGAGGACGGTGGCTGAGTGGTTAAGCGCTTGGCCTCCGAACCTGGGGTGCCGGGTTCGAATCTCGGCGAAGACTGAGATTTTAAATATCGGGATTTTTAGGGCGCCCATGAATCCACCCAACTCTAGGGAAAGAAAAGGCGGTTGGTCGTTGTGCATGACACCCTGCTCGTTAACCGTACGTCAAAGAAACAGATGACCTTAACATCCCCTGCCCCAAAGATCACAAATTCTGAAAGGGGATCAGTAGTATTTGCATGTATTTTCAGTACATATATACTCCCCTAGTGCCTTGCATCATTGTCAATTTTTTTTTATTCTTTTTTTTTCCAAAATAATATTATATATATATATATATATATGTTTAAAAATATTTTTTTTCAGAAAACCAAAAGCAGCCATTGCATGATAAAGGTTACTTTCATTATCGCTTTTAGTTTTTGAGATAAACGTGACGGACGGACAGAAAGACAACAACAAAAAAAAACAATGCGGATTTTCCCTACGGGTAACATATTGCATACAGCAAGGGATTAGGATGGAGGGGGGGGGGGGGAAGGAGGGATGGAGACGTAAATGAGGTAGATTTGAACCAATCTTAGAGTCTAGCCGAAGAATTCCCCCCCGACAGCTGTGCTCATTAGTAACATCCCTCGCTGCTGTATTGATCGGGTATCTCTTTCTTACTCCCAGCACAAAGTAGTCGATGTTAATTTGTTGCATCCGAGGAGCCCTGCCTTGATAAGATCTCATGCACGTGATAAGTGTATGCGACACATAATAAGGCGTGTTAGTTGTGTTCTGACACACGTCTGCTGTATGTGACACATAATAGGGCGTGTTAGTTGTGTCCGACACACGTGTCCGCTGTATGCGACACATAATATGGCGTGTTAGTTGTGTCCGACACACGTGTCCGCTGTATGCGACACATAATATGGCGTGTTAGTTGTGTTCTGACACACGTGTCCGCTGTATGTGACACACGAAGCGTCCCTAGCATCTGAGACACATTATGATGTCGTTTTTTTTTAAATGTATTTTTAGAACTTAATGACGCAGTGTCCGAAGATAGAGCCTCCACGCAATTTTTACATTAAAAAAAATCTTTACCCTGAAAATGTAAAACTTAGATGTAGTCATAAACCCTACCGGTACGTTGAATACTTCCATTTATTCAACAAGTATTTCCTACATAATGACGTATGAAGCCTTAATGTTCGGCGAGGCCTGAATAGGTGTTCCAGGAACTGCTTGAATAATTAGCTAGTAGGCCACCACGTGAATTCATCTCTCTAAAAACTAAGCAAAGTGTTCCGCTAAATACTCCGAAAGTGTGAAGCGTTCCGTTACCAAAAGTACTCTGAGAAATACTGTGTTAATAGTTTTAAACGCTATAAAGTAACCGGCAGTGTAACTTATTGTTGGTACTCGGTCGTTAGTGTGTGGCTACTACAACCAAACCGAACTGTACAGCTTCAAATAAACTTCTTCTAAAACAAAACTGAATACAATGTTTTAATTATAAAATGTTCAGATTCAAGTTGATATGTGCAGAAACACAATTGAAACGAGAATTGAAACAAGATCTAACTCTTTAAAAATTTCACAAGTCTTTTGCGGCGATCCACAGTTGAGAACCCCTGCCATGGAGCCTCTTTCCCTGGCAATAACAATGCAGATATGTCGCCTGAGAGCAGCGATTCCCAAAGTGGTCTAAATAGACCCCCAGGGGTCTACGACGACTTCTAGGGGGTCTACGAGATTGAAAAATGAAATGGGTGTCTTTGAGATGTAAATGGTAGTCTACGAGATGTAAATGGGAGTCTACGAGATGTAAATGGTAGTCTACGAGATGTAAATGGGAGTCTACGAGATGTAAATGGGAGTCTACGAGATGTAAACGGTAGTCTACGAGATGTAAATGGTAGTCTACGAGATGTAAATGGTAGTCTACGAGATGTAAATGGGAGTCTACGAGATGTAAATGGGAGTCTACGAGATGTAAATGGGAGTCTACGAGATGTAAATGGTAGTCTACGAGATGTAAATGGGAGTCTACGAGATGTAAATGGGAGTCTACGAGATGTAAATGGGAGTCTACGAGATGTAAATGGGAGTCTACGAGATGTAAATGGTAGTCTACGAGATGTAAATGGTAGTCTACGAGATGTAAATGGTAGTCTACGAGATGTAAATGGTAGTCTACGAGATGTAAATGGGAGTCTACGAGATGTAAATGGGAGTCTACGAGATGTAAATGGTAGTCTACGAGATGTAAATGGGAGTCTACGAGATGTAAATGGGAGTCTACGAGATGTAAATGGTAGTCTACGAGATGTAAATGGTATTCTACGAGATGTAAATGGGAGTCTACGAGATGTAAATGGTAGTCTACGAGATGTAAATGGTAGTCTACGAGATGTAAATGGTATTCTACGAGATGTAAATGGGAGTCTACGAGATGTAAATGGGAGTCTACGAGATGTAAATGAGAGTCTACGAGATGTAAATGGGAGTCTACGAGATGTAAATGGGAGTCTACGAGATGCAAATGGGAGTCTACGAGATGTAAATTGGAGTCTACGAGATGCAAATGGGAGTCTACGAGATGTAAATCAGAGTCTACGAGATGTAAATGGGAGTCTACGAGATGTAAATCAGAGTCTACGAGATGTAAATCAGAGTCTACGAGATGTAAATGGTAGTCTACGAGATGTAAATGGTAGTCTACGAGATGTAAATGGTAGTCTACGAGATGTAAACGGGAATCTACGAGATGCAAATGGGAGTCTTTGAGATGTAAATGGTAGTCTACGAGATGTAAATGGTAGTCTACGAGATGTAAATGAGAGTCTACGAGATGTAAATGGTAGTCTACGAGATGTAAATGGGAGTCTACGAGATGTAAATGAGAATCTACGAGATGTGAATGGGAGTCTACGAGATGTAAATGGGAGTCTACGAGATGTAAATCAGAGTCTACGAGATGTAAATGGGAGTCTACGAGATGTAAATGGGAGTCTACGAGATGTAAATGGGAGTCTACGAGATGTAAATGGGAATCTACGAGATGCAAATGGGAGTCTACGAGATGTAAATGGTAGTCTACGAGATGTAAATGAGAGTCTACGAGATGTAAATGAGAGTCTACGAGATGTAAATGGGAGTCTACGAGATGTAAATGGGAGTCTACGAGATGTAAATGGGAGTCTACGAGATGTAAATGGGAGTCTACGAGATGTAAATGGTAGTCTACGAGATGTAAATGGTAGTCTACGAGATGTAAATGGGAGTCTACGAGATGTAAATGGGAGTCTACGAGATGTAAATGGGAGTCTACGAGATGTAAATGAGAGTCTACGAGATGTAAATGAGAGTCTACGAGATGTAAATGGTAGTCTACGAGATGTAAATGGTAGTCTACGAGATGCAAATGGGAGTCTACGAGATGTAAATGGTAGTCTACGAGATGTAAATGGGAGTCTACGAGATGTAAATGGTAGTCTACGAGATGTAAATGGGAGTCTACGAGATGTAAATGGTAGTCTACGAGATGTAAATGGGAGTCTACGAGATGTAAATGGTAGTCTACGAGATGTAAATGGTATTCTACGAGATGTAAATGGGAGTCTACGAGATGTAAATGGTATTCTACGAGATGTAAATGGGAGTCTACGAGATGTAAATGGTATTCTACGAGATGTAAATGGTATTCTACGAGATGTAAATGGTAGTCTACGAGATGTAAATGGTAGTCTACGAGATGCAAATGGTATTCTACGAGATGTAAATGGGAGTCTACGAGATGTAAATGGGAGTCTACGAGATGTAAATGGTATTCTACGAGATGTAAATGGGATTCTACGAGATGTAAGTGGGAGTCTACGATATGTAAATGGGAGTCTACGAGATGTAAATGGGAGTCTACGAGATGTAAATGGGAGTCTACGAGATGTAAATGGGAGTCTACGAGATGTAAATGGTATTCTACGAGATGTAAATGGGAGTCTACGAGATGTAAATGTGAGTCTACGAGATGTAAATGGTATTCTACGAGATGTAAATGGGATTCTACGAGATGTAAATGGGAGTCTACGAGATGTAAATGGGATTCTACGAGATGTAAATGGGATTCTACGAGATGTAAATGGTAGTCTACGAGATGTAAATGGTATTCTACGAGATGCAAATGGGAGTCTTTGAGATGTAAATGGGAGTCTACGAGATGTAAATGGTAGTCTACGAGATGTAAATGGTAGTCTACGAGATGTAAATGGGAGTCTACGAGATGTAAATGGGAGTCTACGAGATGTAAATGGGAGTCTACGAGATATAAATGGAGACTACGATAGGGGACCTCATCTAAGTAGGTCGAGACTTTCGATTGTATTTCAAATTAATGGAATTAACTTACGCACACATATGATTTGTACCTCAGATAATTTAAGTTGGAGGATAATTTGATACATTGACACTTATGTAAATATTTGAAGTTTCGAATAGACCCACAGTGGATAAAATATATAGTTCAAAATCATAAACACATATTAGCTAGTGAGCGTCTTATATTATCTCTACTCATTCATGAAAACTTTATCTTTGACGAAAATTATCATTAATGGCTCCTTTACACTGGTGTACGCTGGTTGTCCAGAGGATTCAGTTTTATGGTATTATGTCTCTTTTTAACACTGTTACGATCCGATATTATAGCAAAATAGTAATCAAGTGGAATTCCTAATGTATTAATCAGACCTGTTTCCTAAATTTGATGTGATTAACTTGCAGCTACCAGTTAATAGACCAAATTTGATGAAAACGGAGTCTACGATCTCAGCATTTCTTATACGAATTGAATCAATGAATCAAATTATTAGACGGGGCTAATTTTCTCCATTTCCAAATTTATAACTGTCAAACTGTAGGAAAGCGAATTTTTTTACTTATGTTGAAGATTTTAATGCCTTTTATTCAGATTTTCATCCACGTTTTGAGACTATTCTGAATATGGACTTATGGTAAGTTTCGAAAAAACGATATCAGTACTTTTGGCTTCAAAAAGATTATACCTGATACTTGTATTATCATCAAAAAGGTTCTAATTGTTGTACATCTTCAAACCTAGTGAAAAAAGGTTTCAGCAGGGTTGCCAATCTTTTAATGAAAAAAAAATGTAGACATCACAAACAGAGAAATTTCAATATTAAACATAATTAAATAATTAAAGCCCAATGTTGAAATTGTAATATCAAAGCAGCCAAGTAATATGCCTTTTGTTTGGTGTTTAGTGATTTCTTGTAATAATGCTTTTTTTTTTTCATTTTTAATTTGAATTTCATCAATGAATAGATATCTATATACAGCTTAGAAATTGGTGATTAAACACATCTGAAATTCATGGATTTTTAAAAATGCATAATTAGCTATGCAGGCGGTCTACCGAAAAAAAACTAGAAAACATCTCAAGGGGTTTACGAGACACAAACGTTTGTGAACCTCTGCCTTAAGAGTCTCTTTGCTCTGGCAATCACAAAGCAGATATGTCGCCTTAGAGTATCTTTGCCCTCGTAATCACAAAGCAGATATGTCGCCTTAGAGTATCTTTGCCCTCGTAATCACAAAGCAGAAATGTCGCCTTAGAGTCTCTTTGCCCTCGTAATCACAAAGCAGAAATGTCGCCTTAGAGTCTCTTTGCCCTCGTAATCACAAAGCAGAAATGTCGCCTTAGAGTCTCTTTGCCCTCGTAATCACAAAGCAGAAATGTCGCCTTAGAGTCTCTTTGCTCTCGCTACCGTCACAATGTTTTACGAAATGATAATTTTTTTTCAAGTAATATCTGATTGTGAGTGTAGTGGCGGGTTGTCTGATTGCCTAGCACAGTGTACCTGGCCACAGGTGTGGCTGGTAGTTATTTCAATCATACCTTCACCCCTTTCCTCGTTGCGCTTCGGCCATTGAATCATTACCTGCCATTGTGACGAGCTGGTGAGCGGTGTCACGTGGACTAACGAACCGGCTGTTGTAGCATCTGCTGCTGTCTTTGACTTCAAGCTGCTCTCACAGCTACTGCCCCCCCCCCCCAAACACACCACACTCTTTAGTCCCACCCCCCTCCCAAACACACCACACTCTTTAGTCCCCCACCCCTCCCTTAGTGAGACAAACGAAATTCTAATCTAAAAACGTTGAGACACTAAGGCTTGACGACCACGTGACCTTCACCTTTACACAACAGTGAACTAGACGTGTAGATAGGGTGGCCAGGGGATTAAAAAGATAGACACATGCATGTACGAATGATTGATTCATTACTCTCGATAGTGTGGAATCTATATATTGAAATGTATAGAACAATATGGGTCTAGGTCACACAGACAGTAAGGTGACATCAATGTCCAGAAATATCAAATATAAAAATCTCAAATCTTAGTGTTGTTTGGATTTCAAAAAATAATTGTCCAGCTCAAAATATAACAAGCAAAATGGAATTCAAAATTCTTTAAAAAACAACAACAACAACAATAAAACACAAAGTTTATCTAAGGGGAATAATTCCACATTTACAGACATATTTTCTCAATACTGTAATATTTATTTCCCATTTTCCCTATCGAACAAAGTAAATTATTTACCACTATTTTATTAACTAAATGTTTTTTTTTTGTTTTTTTTTAAATTGATTCATTGTGCAACTTGATCCGAGAATGTGAAGTGGGAGAAATAAGGTGTACAAAATTTGTACCAGACAGACTCGCACTTGCCTATTCTTTTTAATAGAGATGCAATTAGAAATTTTTATTGCTATATTTTAGTTTTCTTCCAGCAAGTTTAATGTAGAGAATAAACAGTAACATCCCCTCCCCCCGTTTTATATGAGAATGTATTGACTTCATAAGGGGGGTGTCTTTTTTTAATGTCATGATAGAACAAGTTTGTGTGAGTGTGCGTGCGTGTGTGGAGAGAGAGAGAGAGAGAGAGAGTGTTTAATGATTGTTTGAATGAGAGCAGAGAAAGCGAGTGTGTAGTTAAATAACACAGTTTTAATTCAGTTTTTTTTTTTAAATTATTTTTTAATTTAGAGAAGAAAATGTCTTACTGAACTACTGAATAGGAGAAAGAGACAAAGAGAGAGAGAGATAAAGAGATAGAGAAAGAGACCTTGAAAAAGTGAAAGAGAGAACGACAGAGAAGGAGATAGAGAACGAGAAAGAGAGAGAGAATGAGAAAGAGAGAGAGAGAGAAAGTAAAAGAGACAGTGAGAAAGAGAGAGGATGAAATCGAAAGATAGAAAAAAGAAAGAAATAGATAGAAAGAGAGAGAGAGAAAAAGAGAAAGAAAAAGGGACAGAAAGAGACAAAAATGAGATGTGATTGTTCTACGAAGCTAAGATGAACATTGGATTTGATTCAAAGAGAAGACGACACTAAGAGAAAGTACTGCAGGAAGAAGATATTGAAAACAAAAGACAGATAGAAGCACGGGGGGGGGGGGGGCAGGGGAGAGAGTAGGCCTAACGTCAAAGAGAATACAACAGATTGAGGGAGAGCGCAGGACGCCAACCCAAAACATCAGGTTTTAATCTCATAGTACCGAGACATGTTCTCACCTATAAACTAACTAGATCTATTATCTTGAAGTTAATATTGCCAAAGTCCATAGCAACAGCAACAAATTCCGATGTTCTTCCCCTTCAGATCTCCTCTTCACTAAGTTTAAGAAAGAGACAGTGTCTCAAACACAACAGTGTAATGAAAAGTAGTAGAGACTTTAAGTTAATTTACGTATCGCTGAGCAATTAGCATTACATGAGCTGTGGACACAGTACTTACATTTATGTTCTGTTCTAATAATTAGGAAATCCCACAATTTCCGTTAGGGCCCTGGGTTATTTCCCATTTCTGCCCCCCCCCTCCCCATTTCCACCCCATCAACCATTCCGAAATGATGGGACATTAGACACGTACATGGCCTTTCTTCCGGCTATCATTGTTTCTCATCCACTGAGAGCCTCTATCTAAATATCTTAGGTCCGGTGCTATCTATTTCTCAGGTGCCAAAAACCTATCGCGCTCTCTCTCTCTCTCTTTATCTCTTCGTCAGGACCTGTTGTGGTGTGAGGAAGGGGGGGGGAGCGGGAATGGAGGGGGTTAAAAAAAAAGCCCTGATGGTTGAACAAACCAGGCGTGCACCGCACCTGTCCGTGAGTACCATCATCTGGAATTGTAGTCCTGTTCCAGACAGACTGGTGCCAGCCAGGAATGCACAGAGCGAGCAGATATAAGGCGGTGTGCGAGCCACATGTGAAAGGGGGGGGGGGTCTGGGTACAGAGGGGGGCGAGGGAAGGGGATAAAGAGTGAATATAATAAGAAGGGAAGAAAGCAGGGAGAGTAGGGGCTGGCAAAGGTAAATTCTGGCGCTGAGGTAGTCAATGAGAAAAATAAAATGTAGATCTACAGCGTTACCTCTGTATACACGTAGCATAACCTAATAAAAAAAATTGCCGCAGTTACGCGAATAAATGTACTCATTTATTGAAATAAAAACATTTTAAAAATGAATTGCTTCAACGTTACCTTAAGCAATATTTAGTTCTTCTATATAACACTGTCATTTCTTTAAGGCGATTGGTGCTCACTTCGATTTGGTAAAATATTTCCGAGCGTTAAAAAAAAAAGGACCTACCATGTAATTGAACACTCTTAGTATCCGATGGAATTGTTGCTCCGCCATTACGCACTATACTTTTATTGTGGCATTATATCTTTCTACTGATCTAGTATCTCGCCCCTCCGCCCTGCCCTTTTTTTTTTTTCTTTTATATTATCAGCTTTTAAAACGTTATTGTTAAGTTAAAGGATTTTTTGACTAGAGACTAGGCTAATAGTGTTCCTCTCTCTTCCTGGGGGTCATGAAGCCTTACCCAAATGAGCTACATCGAACTGTTTATGTACTTCATTACTAGTGGCCAGACTTTGTAGATCTACCTCATTACTAGTGGACGGACACACTTCGCTTAAGAAAAAAATCAGAACCTGAGAATACAATGTATATTTGAGTGCAATCAATGATGTTTGTATATTTCAATGGTCTTCTTTTTGGTTTGCTTTGATTTGTTGTAGTCATTTGTTTCTCTCCTTGAACGGAACGTGTTCAGCACTGTTCTGCAATGACTACTAGACAGGCCGTATCATTCTAATATACCATGACGCCTGGGACAGACCCAGACTTCTGCAAGTGTTAACTATTATTCCTGTCAGATAGTTTCTCCAAGACGATATCCCACATCTCTGGTCATGTTCTCATAATTACAAAGTCATATATCAGTTGTTAGTATCGTTTCCGTGACTTCAGAGCCACATAAAAGCCAAAATCCTAGTGCTGTGTCTACACTGCAATGCGTGTGTCGCAGACCAAAGGCAGGTTCATAAAAGTACGGAATACCGCTGAGACCATAAAAAATTACCTTTACAAGCAACGTGCGAAGGCAGATGTTGTTACCTCACAGGCTTACGCGGCTATTGTCTGCTTTTCAAGGATACAACCTGGAAAGTGTGCGTTGGGGAAGGGTGGGATCGGGGTGGTCACACCATTCTGACTTGTTTTAGCGATTAAATTAAAGTGCAACAAAAAATGTAGATCAATCGCAATTAAAGAAAATGTAACAAAGTTGTGCGGATTATGTTGTCATTAACAAGGAAACTTTAGCTTGGAGATTTAGCGACAATGAAAGCTGACTAAAATTGCAATATGTCCTATATCAACTGAAGAGGTAACAACTGACCTCAAAGGCATCTTTGAGGCCCTGAACATTTCCAACAAGGGCGGTACTGCTACACTGCCACATTATAATAAAATTCCTCTGGAGACTATGCTAATGTTTTTGTTGTAAGTTAACGAATGTTGATCCTGTCAGTGTGGGGGAAAGACTGAGAAGAAGACACTGCAGACTGAGAAGAAGACATTGCAAGCTTTAGGGACAATATGCCATAATGCCAGATTGGATAACGCCCTTCCACAACTGTCTTTGGAACTGAGCTCCAAAATATAAATTATTCATAGAAGGAAGTTTTTTAGAATGTGTGTTTAAGTAGCATAAACCGCTTGACTAAACCGAGAGTTTGAGTTTGAATCCTGGTGTAAAATTGAAATCTAAATCGAGGTTTGGCTCTATGGGAGTTGTGTTTCCTGACAGACTAAAGACATCACGGAAACTCCCTCTCCCCCCCCCCAAAAAAAAAAAAAAACACAAAAAAAACATCATATTGAAGAACATGAAAGATCCGCTATTCAAAAAGAAAAAAAACAACAAGAAAACAGAATCGACGGGGTTCCAATATGTGTTGGAGAAACAACCAGGTTTATATATACAATGCTGGGCTTTTACTGGACAAAGAGAAAAAAAAACATACACTGAATAGAAAATCTACCTTTATACTTGTAGTAAGACCAATGGTTTAAATCAACATAGAACAGCGTCAGGTCGCCATGCAGGTCCGTCCATGCAGGTCCGTGAGGCCTGGTAGACATGGAATTTTGGTGGACACAAAAAAACAACATTGGAAAGCGATTCAAAACGCTGATAGCATTATTGAGGTGGACATCAATTTCTCTTCAGAGCAATGCTTTGGCTGGTACTATACTGCCCAGATATGTAACGTCATGAATCACGTTCAATGAATGGCCATCTACAATGATTTGGTGGGGGTCAAGTAGATACCAATGTGAGCATACTAGGAAAACATAAATACACCAGTAACATTTCAACAACACATAAATCAATACACAACAATAACATGTGTACTACACATACAACAAGTCAACACACAACAGAATAAACATTATACATACTGATTAGATTTATAAGCACAAGTAGGTCAACTTGAATGTAGGCCTATGTCTGACTCACCTAGGCTATCCTAGAAACGGTCAAGTGGCGATGTCCGGATAAAGTCCAGTTAGAGAAAGAAAGAAGTATTTAGATTCCTCTCGCTCTCTCTGTATCATAAGTTGTTTTTTAATATGTAATTCTTTGATTATGATTTCCTTTACTAAGCACAAAGCTTTATACACAAATATAGGCCTATGTGTTTACATTGTAAAACTATCGAATAGCGAAATTGTTTTCTCACGTTAGATTTAAATGGTCAATGGCTGTCACAGACTGGCCAGCGGTCGAAGTAGAAAAAAAAAACAATGTTAATCCACACCTCAGGACATATCACAAACATATGACAGAAGAGTATCGTGATGAGACACAGCCCGAACCAACTATCCCTGGTGCAGTATCGATGCGGAAGACCATCACAACACCATAAACTGGAGGGGGGGGGGGATAGCAGCATCGATGTGAACATGATCCAATCGGTTCCAAGCCAGTCCCTGCCCCACACCACGCTCTGGATTTTTTAAAAATAATTTCGGCCGAGTTCGGAAAGCAAAGGGAGATGATCACTAGCGGGGGGAAACATGAATTTATCGCAATTTCCTCCCCCTTTTTGAATTGAGGCGTCAGGTGCGGGACAGGGAGAACTCAATTAACTAATTAGCCCCGCACATCACCCCGCACAACATTTGATGCACAGCTGGTACGCACCAATCAAATTGATTACGGGAATGCGCCCGAAAGCCAATCGCATGGATCATAACACGTAAAGGAAGCCCGAAGATTCGGCCAATCAGAGGCCTCGTTTCTTCGGATTCATTTGAGTGTGTGTTTGTGTAGAAAGAGAGAGGAAAGATAGAAAAAGAAAAAAAAATAGGGTGCGCGTGTGCAGGGGTCTAAAGGGAGGGGGGTAGTTATCCATTATTGAATTTCTGCGTTGGCCATCTGTTGGCCAGGCTGTCACCAAGATTCCAGCCAAGGCACGGTGCCAAGCTGAACGATCATAGTTACTCGCCAAATCTTGAAAATCTTTTCCTCAAGCAAGAAGGGAGGGGGCAAGAGGGTGATGAGGGGTATGTGTCGAGCCCCAGAGGATTGCTCACATTTTTTCCTGTTAAAGTTAGTACATTGTGGATTGCCTAACCATCTGTTGTCTATTCACTGATGAGGTAAAAATTAAAATAGTCGCTTATCCATTTCACTACCACCCCTTCCAATCCAAGGTCTCAACACAGACCAAGTTAAGGTAATCAGAGTTCCCAACAACTGTTACCGATACGACTAAGGTGTCCGCCTTTGAAACGTATAATGTGATTAACAGGGATGTTTAATTACAAGGCTACTGGCCTTTATGTCGCTAGACACTAAAGACGCATGCTGTCTCGTGACTGGTGACAACTTTCGGTTTTATTTTACTTTTCACTAAAAAAAAAAACAACCTTACTATTTTATGTAACCCTGTTAAGCTTAAAGCATCGAATGCTGGTCCGGACTCTCCATGATGCAAGACTGTGCAACTTCACTTGGCCTTACCTTTACAGCCTCAACATTTCAAATGTATAATATGCAAATTAAACATACCAGTAAAAAAATGGGATTACATTTACTCCATTGCTCTCCTCCATGCTTTCACGCACAGGTGTCACGTTTTATCCCTACCAAATAGCTTGAATAGAATTGAAGCATAGACGTAAATTTTAGCTAGGTCCTTAATCAAAATATGGCTCTGATTGAATGAATCATTAAAATCATATTGTCAAAGATTTGAACTAGATAGCTAGTAACCCACAATTTGAGCCTCATACAATAGAATTGAATCCAAGACATATGTACATTTGTCAAAATAACTAAATTCTATTCAATGGTGAAGTTTAGTTATATAAGTAAAAAGAACCTCGAGTTTCTTTATTGGGGGAAGGGTAACAATCCATGCTCGATTCTAAACAGTGCCAAGGACTTAAGTAAACGATCACCGTTACCAACTAAATAGTCACTAAATAATACCAACATTAATTTGTGCTCCTAGCGATAAAGCGTAGAAATGTAAGTTTACAGTGCTCAGCAGTACACAGAATTCATCGCATACACTCTGAGATATATATATATATATACTATAAAGTAGAAAGTAAGGCGTATGTGTGTATATTACGAATAGAAATAAAAACCGCTTGACCAATCTTGATAAAACTTGGCAGAAATGTTCCTTGGGTACTAACTTAGACCGTAGTGTATGTATTGTAGCCTTTATCCTATTTATGTCTAAATCCTTTCGATCTTTTCTCATGTCAACATTGTTAACCACGGCCTAGATCCATAAATTCTATAGCTTTAATAGAGTCGGACAGCTTATTTTTTTTTTAGGGTCTTAAGTTTATTTTAGGGCTACAATACATACACTACGGTCTAAGTTGGTACCCAAGAAACATTCCAGCCAAGTTTTATCAAGATTGGTCAAGCGGCTTTGATGTCTATAGGCCTAAGTCACATAATTACAAACGCCTTACTTTATACTTTATAGTATAAATCAGTGATGCCCAACCTTATTCGGTCTGCGGACATTTTAATTTTCGGCATTCGTGTCGCGGGCCATAACACCAAAAAGAAAAAAAAATACAATATGCTATTTTTAATAGTTTTATTTGTGGATCTACTTACATAAATTAATGTGATGCATGAAGTTTATCCAAAACCATCTTCTGAATATCTGGCTGCATAGATGAAACACCAAGTCGGAGCACTGAATCTAGATGTTCATCAGCGAGGTGATTACGTCACTTGGTTTTCACCCGTTTCATCATTGAATAAATTTGTTCACACAAATAAGTGCTTGAAAACATTGTGATCATCCTTAGCGCTTGCTTTCGAAGATTTGGAAACGCTTCAGCAAGTAACATGGAGTAGAAGTCAATGGTCTGCATCACTTGAAATTTGTCAAGCAGGGATGTCTGGTTTTGTAAGTCAATCAGTTCCAGTTGTAGATCTGTCGGGGCACTTGATACATCTGCAGCAAACGGATTTTCAAAAAGACGGATTTCATTTTTTAAATTCTGAAAATCCACAAATCTTTCACTGAAATTATCCATCAAGAGCCTCAGAAGTTGGATCATTCTTTCTTTTGGGAGAGACATATTTAGCTGCTATTCATTTTGTAGAGTGTTACAGGTAGGAAAGTGGACAAGATGCACCCTTTCAGCCTGTTGAATGAAGAGTTGCAATTTGTTTGGAAAACACATATGTCTGCATACTCATGCGAAATCAATTTGTCATTCCTTTGTAGTTTGGTGTTAAGTTCATTTAGATGTGATGTCGCATAAAATAGCCAAATCCCACAACCATGAAGGGTCGTTCATTTGTGGCACTTGTTTTGATTTTTAAAAAAACAACGTTTTAACACCTTTCCTCGGCTTAACCAGCCCCCCCCCCTGCACTTCACTGTGAAATAGAACGTCTTCATGTTCAGACTCTATTTCTGTCAGAAAATCTTTGAAAGTTCTGTCATTCAACGCTTTTGTGATTTGATGAAATGTACAGTACTGAGCACAATCCTCACATGGTCCAGATTCAAAACCTTTCCACAGAGATTTTGTTGGTGAATGATGCAGTGAAGCCGCAGGGGTTCAGTTCCATTTGACTTAACAAAGTTTTTAATAACTCTTGCTGTCAGTCCGCTGTGACATCCAACCATATTTCTAGCGCCATCAGTAGTCACTCCAACTAATTTATTCCAAGGAAGAGCAAGGTCCTCAGTGATGGTTGACACTTCTTTGAACAGGTCTTCTCCAGTTGTAGTCCCATGCATGCTCCTCACAGCTGCTAACTCTTCTGTTATATCATAATTGCTGTTTGTACCGCGAATAAATACCAAGAGTTGCGCAGTATCAGTTATGTCAGTGGACTCATCAGCAGCAATAGAAAACATTTCGAATTCTGCTGCTCTGTCTTTTAATTGTGAATGAAGATTTACCCCCATATCTTTCACTGGCCTTGTAATTGTCATGCGAGAAAGGCTGACAGCTTCTACTGCATTCTTCTTTTCAGGACACATTTCTTCCATCACTTTTTTACACGTTCGACATCTGAAAAAGGCTTCATTGCTCTACTTAAGATGTGAGCAACTCTGTAGCTGGCCCTTATCGCAGACTCATTTTCTTGTCTCTTTTTGTTAAATATTCTTGTCAATCCCCCAATCTCTAGTCGTAACTTGACAATCTTGTCTTCGCGGCTCAAACCAAGAATGCCACCATATGTGTTTATGTGTTTGGCTTCGTAATGCCTTTTAATGTTATGTTCTTTAAAAACAGCCACACTTTCTTTACAAATCAAACATGTTGACTTACTATCATATTCCACAAAAAAGTAAAGATCTGTCCACTTTTCTTGAAAGTTTCTACATTCAGAGTCCACTTTTCGTTTTTTAGGCTCTCCCATTTCATTAAATCACAAACTTTCAACACTACCAATCGCTTTGACATCAAAAGAACACGACCCAAAATGATGCATCAATGATGCTCTGTGTTGCACACACAAGGTGTCAAGGACACGGCTAGTTCAAGACAGTAGCGGAATTTTCCAAGAATTAAAAATAGCTGTCTAGTTTTATCGCCATTGAAAAAAACAATACAACACTTGACTTGTGTTCTTACAATACAAACAAATATTTACTGTGAATATTAGAATACCAAACATAAAGATGAAACTCATCAAAGAATGAGTGAGAATCCTAACTTAAAGAGAATATTTATTCAACATTCTAATTTTTTAATTAAAAAAAAAAAGTTTTTAATTTTTTTTGTTAACATTTTTTACCGTTTTAATTGTTTTTTTTTACATTTTGTTCCCATGCGTTGGCGGGCCGGATAGAAGCACGTCGCGGGCCGGATCTGGCTTGCGGGCCGTAGTTTGGGCATCGCTGGTATAGATTCACCCCACATCGGCCTCCACCCCTGCCCCCATTGACAAACTACGTAATTCTTGAAACATTGCTAACTGCTAGTTAATAAAGGACATTTGGTCAAGACGGCGACAAATGGCAGACATTTGATGAAGACGGTGACAAATGACAGACATTTGATGAAGACGGCGACAAATGGCAGACATTTGGTGAAGACGGCGACAAATGACAGACATTTGATGAAGACAGCGACAAATGGCAGACATTTGGTGAAGACGGCGAAAATGACAGACATTTGGTGAAGACGGCGAAAATGGCAGACATTTGGTGAAGACGGCGAAAATGGCAGACATTTGGTCATGTTGTCATGGTTTCACGCTCTCCCTGTGACAGTAAACATTTGTCAGTTGACTGGCTAAAATGGAAACAAAGAGGAAGTGGAACTTGAGCAGACGATACATTAGTCTTTGGAGGCTGTCACATGATCAAGCATCAAACAATAGTGTAGAAGCTATAATGTGTAATATTTATGTATATAAAAATATTTACCACAAATGTTATAACCAATCTATTCAATTATATTATAAAGGGTATTTTTTGTTAATTCTTGAATTTTTAAAACTTAATTTATTAAATTCAATTTACATTTATCTTCTGCCTTTATTATTTCCAAACTGTTCAAATAAGTCAGTACTTCTGGAAGTAAGAAACAATAACTAAAGACAGGACAAATCGATACGTATAAAGGCTGAGTATGAGATAATTCTAAAAGCTCAAATTCCCTCCCCTTTCACTATAATTAGCAGAACTCCCAAGAAACAGACGTGTCATTTCAGTAAGGGAGCGCAAGCCGAGGGCTGGAAGGCAATGAGGGCTATACACGCAGTCTGCTCAGCGGGCTCGCCAGGCTTTCAAGCTGATCATCTGTTAAACACAAGTCATACGCAAAAATGATTTGTGAACACCGTAGTAGTTTGATAAGTCAAATAAGATTATGTAAAATCTTACTCTCAACAGAGACAGAATAATTATAAGACGACCAAATATTACATTCATTGACTGTCTTTGCCGCCTTTTTAATGTGCATGTGTGCTGTGTGTCGGGGGGCAAAGAAGGGGGGGGCGCTGATTAATCCGATGTCTAATTAGGTTTTAGGAGTTTTAAGAAGTCTGGTCTCCCTTTTCTCTCCCCATACACAGGGAGTCGAGACGACAGATGGCGTTCATGTCACGCAAGCATGATGACATTGTTTAGGAGGTGGAGCACTGAGAGGAGACACATCCGCTACAATGTAAGAACACTTGGAACAGTGTAGTGCCTTTTTTTTTGTCAGACATGTAGATAGTCGACGACTTTTTGTCCGTCATGTAGATAGTCGACGACTTTTTTGTCCGTCATGTAGATAGTGTAGATAGTCGACGACTTTTTTGTCCGTCATGTAGATAGTCGACGACTTTTTTGTCCGTCATGTAGATAGTTGGCGACTTTTTTGTCCGCCATGTAGATAGTCGACGACTTTTTGTCCGTCATGTAGATAGTTGGCGACTTTTTTTTTTTGTCCGTCATGTAGATAGTTGGCGACTTTTAGTCAGTCATGTGTATAGTCGGCAACTTTTTTTGTCAGTCCTGTGAAAAGTCGGCGACTTTTTCAAAAAGCTTATATCAACTATGTATGTCTGTCTGTCCGTCTGGTAAAAAGTTTGCAACTAACAACAATAAATCTGTACAATTAGAAATATTTTGTGCAAAATTTCCGCTTGATCCATGATTGGGTGTCGGAGAAATAACGCATACAAACGTTTTACCAGGCAGAGTTGATATAAGCTTTGTAAAAATAAACTAAATGAAATCTCCCATTTGTCGTGCGCGCGTGAAGTTTTCTTTTTGTGTTTAATATTTGTGTTTTAGTGTATGGGAAGTAGTTTGCACTAGGCGCGTTTTTTTTCGCTAGAATATTGTGTATTTGCGTGTTTACGTCATGAGAAAGAGCTGTTGTGTTAGCTGATTGTCTGTTTCCCCGTTTTAACGATACGTAAGTACGTAGTTTTATTTATTAAGTAGGCTGATATTAAGGTATGGGTGTCGTTAATGAAATGTTCTTTATTGTAGCGGCATCGCTAGATCTAGGTTGTCTTTCGTTTCAGGGTGTTAGACTTGGGGCTATGGGAAAGAGTGTCGCCTTTCCGCCCTTTGGAGCCGCATCGTTAACTATCGTTGTTGGAGGTGTATAAAGTTGATGTTCTGTAGGGCCTGCTCATGGATGTAATGGAGTAATAGGTAGGCCTACCAGACATTAGTTGGGTAAAGACAATGCGGTTGGTCGTTGAGTTGCCCACTTGACACCCATGTTATCTGTCAGCCATAGAAAAAAAAAAGACCTATACATTATCTGTCCTATACATTATCTGTCCTACACATCGCAAGACCTGAAATGGGTACTTCCCCCCCCCTCATGGTAGGCTCCAACATGTATCACATTCATCCAGGACATATTTGGAAAGAGGATACGAAAGGATGGCTGTTCGGTCGTGCGGTATGCCCGCTTCTCGGTGGTCCCGGAATTATACCCTGTCGCTGCCACCCCCCGTCGTCCTGAGGGAAGTTTGACAAAGGATGATCTTCAAGGAACGTAAAAAAAACTTGTAAAACAAAAAACAAAACATCATAAATTCATAAATCAACAACAACTAAACTGAGGAGTTGTACTGGCCACACGTCAAGCCTGTCTGTCCCCCTGTCTGTGAATCTGTAAGCCTCGACAATCGCATTGTCTCCGAACGTAACTATATGACAACTTTTATTGTACCGATACCAGCACGAGGACTATGGTATAAACACATTGTACGGCATTGTTCAATGACCCTGACCCTGCTCTGCCACGTGCGTCTTGTCGTCTGCCATGTAAGAAAAAAGAATACACGTCTCACCTCGTTAAACGCAGCAGATTCAAGAATCAGTCACGGTGTTTATTGTGTCATTTGTTATAAACTCGATCAGAGCAAAGCCAGGGGAGGCGATCAGCCGTTAAGATCAACTTTTTTTTTAATCGTCACAGTTGGAAGCAAATCAAAAGAGGATTGGTTGCTGGGAGAGAAAAAAAAAGAGAAAAAAAAAAGGGGGTTTATATAATCCAATCAGGGTCGAGTAGGCGTGGCTTGACATGAACATTTGCATTTTAAAAAAAAAGTTTAATACATATTGGTAGCTTATTGTTTGGTCATGTCTAACATTAATAATGAGTAGAAGAGACACAATGGTATCAAACATAGCAAATGGGATGGGGATGGTTGATAAGGTAAGTGAAAAAATTCAAACGCTGTCGGCAAAACTAAATCGTAGGACAGTGATGACAAAACTACAACCTGCAGACATTATCCGGAGAGTGGCGCGTTGCTCTTGAAACTCCTGTCCATACTAACTAATGCAGCCAGTGTATCTCAGTTCTATTGCACTTGACCATGCGGCCCGTAGCACGGGTGTTGAAAGTGTACCCCCTCCTCCTCCTCCTTTCAGGCTAAACAAATGTTGAGCACAGTCTCAGGAAATAAGGAATGGAAGTAAGGGTGCACATCAATAATCAATACCTCCATAACAATATCCTACAGACACCTCGATACAGTCAATATCATACAGACACATCGATAGAGTCAACATCCTACAGACACATCGATAGAGTCAACATCCAACAGACACCTCGATGGAGTCAATATCCAACAGACACCTCGATGGAGTCAATATAATACAGACACCTCGATGGAGTCAATATAATACAGACACCTCGATGGAGTCAATATCCAACAGACACCTCGATGGAGTCAATATAATACAGACACCTCGATGGAGTCAATATAATACAGACACCTCGATGGAGTCAATATCCAACAGACACCTCGATGGAGTCAATATAATACAGACACCTCGATGGAGTCAATATAATACAGACACCTCGATGGAGTCAATATAATACAGACACCTCGATGGAGTCAATATCCAACAGACACCTCGATGGAGTCAATATCCAACAGACACCTCGATGGAGTCAATATCCAACAGACACCTCGATGGAGTCAATATCCTACAGACACCTCGATGGAGTCAATATCCAACAGACACCTCGATGGAGTCAATATAATACAGACACCTCGATGGAGTCAATATCTAACAGACACCTCGATGGAGTCAATATCCAACAGACACCTCGATGGAGTCAATATAATACAGAAACCTCGATGGAGTCAATATCCAACAGACACCTCGATGGAGTCAATATCCAACAGACACCTCGATGGAGTCAATATCCAACAGACACCTCGATGGAGTCAATATAATACAGACACCTCGATGGAGTCAATATCCAACAGACACCTCGATGGAGTCAATATCCAACAGACACCTTGATGGAGTCAATATAATACACACACCTCGATGGAGTCAATATAATACAGACACCTCGATGGAGTCAATATAATACAGACACCTCGATGGAGTCAATATAATACAGACACCTCGATGGAGTCAATATCCAACAGACACCTCGATGGAGTCAATATAATACAGACACCTCGATGGAGTCAATATCCAACAGACACCTCGATGGAGTCAATATCCAACAGACACCTTGATGGAGTCAATATAATACAGACACCTCGATGGAGTCAATATAATACAGACACCTCGATGGAGTCAATATAATACAGACACCTCGATGGAGTCAATATAATACAGACACCTCGATGGAGTCAATATAATACAGACACCTCGATGGAGTCAATATAATACAGACACCTCGATGGAGTCAATATAATACAGACACCTCGATGGAGTCAATATAATACAGACACCTCGATGGAGTAAGGAATTGAACCACGTGGCGTGTTGTTGTCATCATTTAGCAGCACAAAGAAAACATCTGTTGTTTTGGGGGGCTGTTACGTGGACGCTGGACATGATGCAACACATGTAATGTCCTCCACCACTGCCGCCATCACTCTGTCTAACCCCTTCAAACAGATGTTGACATCCTTTTTTTTTTTTTAAAGATATTTAGCATCTCGGCCACTTAATCTATTTTTTTCCACTATGACATGAGCAAACATTTCTCATTACAGATTGGAAACATCGTAGATCTAAGAGGTGTCCAGCTTACACGCTGCAGGTCATACACATTTGAGGTGTCCAGCCTACAAACCGCAGGTCAAACAAGTTAGAGGTGTCCAGCCTACAGGCCGCAGGTCATATAAGCTAGATGTGTTCAGGCCGCTGGCCATATCCGACCCATAACGCAGATAGATTTTAATTAAATACTCACTAAATTTACTTAAGAGCGCGTGGTGACTGAATGGTAAAGCGCTTGGCTTACAAATAGAGGTCCCGGGTTCGAATCTTCTCGATTTTTTGGACGCCCCTGAGTCCACCCAGGTATAATGGGTAATTGAGATTACCGTAAAGTCGGTTGGGTCGATGTGCTACAGGACAGCCTCATTAACCATCGGTCTTAGAATATGTACCAAGGAGTGATAGGAGTGAAAAGAAAAAACAGGAACTTAGCTTTAGGGTTCAAGAATTGGAAACTTATTCATTTTGTTTCTTTTAGTATTGCACTGCAAGCGGGCTAGCTAATGCGACTACTGTTTGAGTGAGACATTACTTCTGACATTTATATATAGGCTAGATATCTACACCTATATTCCAGCCTTCAAAGATTATGACACATAGTTGTGTAGACAGGGACAAGCAGGGCCGGTCTTAGGCCACTGCAACCTATGCGGCCGCAGTAGGCCCCGCACTTTCATAGGTCCCGCGCGATGCGAATTCTAGGTGTAAATTATTAAATTAAACAATTTTAACTTATTATTAAAGGGTTCCTGGAATTCTCCTGAAATTATAAAATATAAGAAAAAAAGCATGCGAATCTTCTGAAATTATTAAAATCTTCTGAAAACTGATGCAAATCTCCTTAAAACAGAAAAATTTGTCATTTTGGGATATCATTCAATATGGAAAACGCCAATCCTACAACTCGCGATTTAAAAAAAAAACGGCATTGTCAGCTTTCATTTAATAAAAATGAAATAATAAGCCCAATTTTAACCAAAACAAGAAGTTCAAATACTTTATTTACTTTAATAGTAACTGGCATACAAATATAGATTTAATACTAAATTTATCTCGACCTATTAGAAAAAAACAAAACAAAAGCGATATTTTGCTAGTCAGTAGTAAATCTAAAAGGCAGATCTGAATGTTTATCGGCTTTTTGTTGGAAAACTACTATCTACTGTAGATGGCTCGTAAAGTTAATTTGACAGTGATTTTGTACTTAGTAAACTATAAATAAAATGCAAAGACGAATTTATTTTCTAATACAAAATCTTAATTTTCACTTATTGTCCTTATCACAACCCAAATAAGGCCCCGCGCAATCCGTTTCGCATAGGGCCCCGCAACCTGTAGGGCCGGCCCTGGGGACAAGGACGAAGACATAAACCTAGTCAATAACTAGGTAAAGACCTAGATGAAGACCCCTAGATAAAGACCTAGATGAAGACCCTTAGATAAAGACCTAGATGAAGACCCCTAGATAAAGACCTAGATGAAGACCCCTAGATAAAGACCTAGACGAAGTCCCCTAAATAAAGAAGTAGACGAAGACCCCTAGATAAAGACCTAGACAAAGTCCCCTAGATAAAGACCTAGACAAAGACCCCTAGATAAAGACCTAGACGAAGACCCCTAGATAAAGACCTAGACGAAGTCCCCTAGATAAAGACCTAGACAAAGTCCCCTAGATAAAGACCTAGACGAAGTCCCCTAGATAAAGACCTAGACGAAGACCCCTAGATAAAGACCTAGACGAAGACCCCTAGATAAAGACCTAGACAAGTCCCCTAGAAAAAGACCTAGACGAAGACCCTTAGATAAAGACCTAGACGAAGTCCCCTAGATAAAGACCTAGACGAAGACCCTTAGGTAAAGACCTAGACAAAGTCCCCTAGATAAAGACCTAGACGAAGACCCCTAGATAAAGACCTAGATGAAGACCCCTAGATAAAGACCTAGACGAAGACCCCTAGATAAAATCCCCTAGATAAAGACCTAGATGAAGACCCCTAGGTAAAGACCTAGACAAAGACCCCTAGATAAAGACATAGACGAAGACCCCTAGATAAAGACCTAGACGAATACCCCTAGATAAAGATCTAGATGAAGTCCCCTAGATAAAGACCTAGACGAAGATCCCTAGATAAAGACCTAGACAAAGGCCCCTAGATAAAGACCTAGACAAAGTCCCCTAGACAGTCCCCTAGATAAAGACCTAGACAAAGTCCCCTAGATAAAGACCTAGACAAAGTCCCCTAGATAAAGACCTAGACGAAGTCTCCTAGATAAAGACCTAGACAAAGTCCCCTAGGTAAAGACCTAGACAAAGTCCCCTAGATAAAGACCTAGACAAAGTCCCCTAGATAAAGACCTAGACGAAGACCCCCTAGATAAAGACCTAGACAAAGTCCCCTAGATAAAGACCTAGACGAAGACCCCTAGATAAAGACCTAGATGAAGACCCCTAGATAAAGACCTAGACGAAGACCCCTAGATAAAGACCCCTAGATAAAGACCTAGATGAAGACCCCTAGGTAAAGACCTAGACAAAGACCCCTAGATAAAGACCTAGACAAAGTCCCCTAGATAAAGACCTAGACGAAGACCCCTAGGTAAAGACCTAGACAAAGTCCCCTAGATAAAGACCTAGACAAAGTCCCCTAGATAAAGACCTAGATGAAGACCCCTAGGTAAAGACCTAGACAAAGACCCCTAGATAAAGACCTAGACAAAGTCCCCTAGATAAAGACCTAGACGAAGACCCCTAGGTAAAGACCTAGACAAAGTCCCCTAGATAAAGACCTAGACAAAGTCCCCTAGGTAAAGACCTAGATGAAGTCCCCTAGATAAAGACCTAGAGGAAGACCCCTAGATAAAGACCTAGAGGAAGACGTAGATGATGGCCTAGATAAAGGCCTAGACAAAAATCTAGTCCTAGACGAAGACAATACGAGGACGTAGAGGTAGATTCAAAGACCTATACTCAGATGAAAACCTAGAGACGAAGTTCAAGACTTGGACGATAACCTACTAGCCTAAGACTCCAGCATATTTTTTATTTGGTTAAAACAAAAAGAAAAAAAAAGTATTTTACACATGGACCCACGATACTGTTCTGTGACTTGATGACAACACATGTGACATATGGTCTCCGAGCAGGGTCGTTTATTAATTAATTCTCCAGGGCCAGCGGCAAGTGGAAGCCGGCACTGTGGAGGTGTTTGACTTTGTGAGCCCGTGATATGACTTACAAAGAACACATGTTAATATAATCATTTCAGTTTTGACTTAAATAGACCTAGCCCGCCCCAAAATAATGATACATCATAAACTAAAAGACATTATTTCACCATAGAGCGTTTTGTCCACTTCTGTGATCCAAACAATGGCATCACACGTGTCAAGATTCAAATAATTCCCTTTACAATGCAATGAACGTCACATGTGAGGCTGACTAATGCATGCCGGTAGCCCGGGTCAGTTCATATGAAGAGATAACGACAAACGACCATTTAGGACGGGGAGAAAAATCTTTGTCAGGCGACTTCATCCCCCCAGTTTCTCTTAACTTGTAGGATTACTCTCAGTTCCGCTTGCGTTGCGGCCAATCGCGGGCCATTCATAATTGAAGAGCATTAAATACTGATGAAGTTTTCAGCCCCCTTTAGCCAGGCTGCGTCTGCTGGCACACGGGACGCCCCTGGAAAGCTGTCTCTTAAAATTTTTATACTAAGTAGACGAGTCAGGTGGAGAGGAGCAAGGTTGAGGGGGGTAGAGATGGGTGTGAATTATTGATATGCTTTTCTACCTCCACTGTCCAGCATGTGCCCGATGGATGGTACCATTGTTTGTTCGTCTGAGTGTTTATTCTCGCAGGAGCGCGTGAGTGTGTTCTTGTGTGGAATGAAAGCGCGGGAAAATAAAACAATCACTTTAGTATGGAGATTATCCTTGGACATTAAGGGGAATTAAAAAAAACACACACACACAATATAACATCAGGTGATGTCCCTTGAGTTGAAACTTAATATCCTCTTTGTACTCTGGCAGAAGAAAAAAAAACAATCCGTCGACTGGCTTGTCCCCTCTCTCCCTCCTTAATCCCCCCCCCTTCACCATGGACCACCTTACACTCCTGGCGACATAATAATGAGTCTAACAGGTAAACATATGGTTTTGTGTGTTGGAAGTGGGGGCCGGACGGAGGCGCTAAGAGCAGGCCCGTAATATGAGCGCACCTCTTTGCCTTAAGCGGGTATTACAATCGAAAAGAAGACAACAGAAAGACATCCGTGGAGTAGGCGGATTGAAGGAGGTCACGACTAAGTGGCATACCGTCTGGCCTTCGCTAAGCCGCCTGGCGAAGATCTTGTCCGGATCGGGAAAAACAAAAGTGGCATGACGTATCATTGTCACGAAAGAAGTCCCAGTTGTGAAAGATGCGTAAGAATACTTGTAGACGTGACTAATAGGAAAGACTTAAAAATCATTTGAGAGATAGGCCTAATCATCATCTTATCAGGGCTCTCGTATTCTGACTATGGTTTCACGACAAATCACTTACAAATTCGTTCACCCGACAATTGGCTCACGACAAGTAGTTCACACGACAATTGGCTCACGGGCTAACCGTTCACTGGATAGTAACGTATTTTTAGTACTCTCTTTGTGTGTTTAATTTGTTGACATCAAAAGTACGTAAAAGGAATTGATTTTTCCTTTGGTTCTGGTCCGAGGAGCAGTGAATGTGATGGTCCTATGAAAGTAGTTGTAAGAAGCCTCCTACGGGTCTGTAGTAGAAATGTGGAGAATAGAGTCGAATCTTTTAAGTCATGTCGACATTCTGAAGCCCATACCATTAGACCAGAAGCAGCATCTCCAGGCGTTTCGAATAGATAGAATTTGTGAGAAAAAATAGGCCACATAAAAATATCTATTACTAGCCATATGTTACCCGCGGCCCGCGGGTCTTAATTTGCGTATCACTGTCGATATAGTCAGTGAGAGTGTTTTGGAAACAATTAAACGAAATAATAATGCGTCAATTTAGAAAAATAGTATGAATGGAGCTATCAAAATAACTAATCGATTTCTATTCGTAACATACATACATACATACATACATACATACATACATACATACATTCGCCTTACTTTCTACTTTATAGTATAGATATACGTAGAGTGCTAGGTGGCTCGAAAAAAAAGTAAAGTAAAGTTAGAGCAGATGATGTTAAGGTCATCTGTTTCTGTGGCCCACGATGAACGAGGGCGTCATGTTGCCAGCACAACGACCGACCGCCTTTACTTTTTCTTAACAAATGTCAGGTACTCGTTAGAGCTGGGTAGACTCAGAGGCGCCCAAAAAAGCCTAAAATTAAAAATTCCAGTTTTCACAAGCATTCGAACCCGGAACCCCCGGTTCGGAAGCCAAGCGCTTTACCGCTCAGCCACCGCGCTTCCAGGTGGCTCGAAAACTGTGGACTAAATGTTTAGGAACAGATTTGTTCTCCGTTAGTCACTTCTTGTAATTCGTTCATTAAGTCAGTTTGAAGTCCAGGCTGTGGACAGTATGCTGCGTCACACGTGTCGTGAGAACTTCAAACTAGAAGGGGGTGGGCGGGGGCATCTATAATGGTGCTGTTGTTTATTTAACGGTTTTTATTTTGTGCTCCTCCTAATTAAAAATCAAAGAGCACTCGCTAATCAATTACCTTTGATTGCATTGTTCTGAAAACTAGAAATTGTTTCGATGTCAACCATCCCCCACAGTTCAATCAGAAAGTTGCTAATAGGAAATGAAGAATGTAAAATTTAAGCTTTATCCAGTTCATCTATCGACCTGAAATGGCCTTTTGGAATTGATTCAAATCTTCATATGGAGAAAAAGCCTTGACTCTTAATTGATAAAATGGCGGTATTTTCTTGGCTGAACGTATAAAGGCAATTAAGGGCTACCTACAGGGCCGGATTTACACTTGATGAGGACCTAAGCAATTGGAGAAATGGGGCACATTGTAATCAACGTCAAGCTTTTTTTTCTTGACTCTACGACGTGTATAACTAATTTATTAGTAGTTAAAAGTACCACAAAAAAAAAAGTACTACATAAATTTATAATAAAGAATAAATTAGAAACAGCGATTCTTTGGATCATAGTTTATATCAATATAATCATTCTTTGACAGTAACTAAACTCCAAATATGATATATATATATATATATATAATACAATTTGATTATTTAATAACAATGTATTAACCCCCCCCCCCTTTTTTTTTTGGTCTTGGTTCAAATGTAAATTCGAATTTGAAATATAAACCAAACTAAATATTTCAGGAAAAGACATTTATGTGTTTACAATTGTAGGTTTTATGTAAATGTGTGAATTCCATTTGTATGTATACAAAAACTATCGATAGTCTGACGTAAAGCAAACAAATGCAAAAACAAAACAAAACAGAACAAAAAAAAAAACACACGTGACTTACGATACATTGAAGTGATCGAACTAATAAAATAAATTCAAATCATTTATAGTTGAAAGTGATTTCCCATGTGTCAAACTTTGTGACACAGCTCCACTCGAGCAAGTTTCAACTATCTGAACCGATCAATTGGTGGAGCAGCTCAAATTTCTTTTACAGCTTAATGTCATAGAAGTGCTAGATAGTCTTATATTGCAGCTCAAGACCCAAGAAGTGCTAGATAGTCTTATATTGCAACTCAAGACCCAAGAAGTGCTAGATAGTCTTATATTGCAGCTCAAGATCCAAGAAGTGCTAGATAGTCTTATATTGCAGCTCAAGACCCAAGAAGTGTTAGATAGTCTTATATTGCAGCTCAAGATCCAAGAAGTGCTAGATAGTCTTATATTGCAACTCAAGACCCAAGAAGTGCTAGATAGTCTTATATTGCAACTCAAGACCCAAGAAGTGCTAGATAGTCTTATATTGCAGTTCAAGACCCAAGAAGTGCTAGATAGTCTTATATTGCAGCTCAAGACCCAAGAAGTGCTAGATAGTCTTATATTGCAGCTCAAGATCCAAGAAGTGCTAGATAGTCTTATATTGCAGTTCAAGACCCAAGAAGTGCTAGATAGTCTTATATTGCAGTTCAAGACCCAAGAAGTGCTAGATAGTCTTATATTGCAGCTCAAGATCCAAGAAGTGCTAGATAGTCTTATATTGCAACTCTTGACCCAAGAAGTGCTAGATAGTCTTATATTGCAGCTCAAGACCCAAGAAGTGCTAGATAGTCTTATATTGCAGCTCAAGACCCAAGAAGTGCTAGATAGTCTTATATTGCAACTCAACACCCAAGAAGTGCTAGATAGTCTTATATTGCAGCCCAAGACCCAAGAAGTGCTAGATAGTCTTATATTGCAACTCAAGACCCAAGAAGTGCTAGATAGTCTTATATTGCAACTCAAGACCCAAGAAGTGCTAGATAGTCTTATATTGCAGTTCAAGACCCAAGAAGTGCTAGATAGTCTTATATTGCAACTCAAGACCCAAGAAGTGCTAGATAGTCTTATATTGCAGTTCAAGACCCAAGAAGTGCTAGATAGTCTTATATTGCAGCTCAAGACCCAAGAAGTGCTAGATAGTCTTATATTGCAGCTCAAGATCCAAGAAGTGCTAGATAGTCTTATATTGCAGTTCAAGACCCAAGAAGTGCTAGATAGTCTTATATTGCAGTTCAAGACCCAAGAAGTGCTAGATAGTCTTATATTGCAGCTCAAGATCCAAGAAGTGCTAGATAGTCTTATATTGCAGCTCAAGACCCAAGAAGTGCTAGATAGTCTTATATTGCAGCTCAAGATCCAAGAAGTGCTAGATAGTCTTATATTGCAGCTCAAGACCCAAGACGTGCTAGATAGTCTTATATTACAGCTCAAGATCCAAGAAGTGCTAGATAGTCTTATATTGCAGCTCAAGATCCAAGAAGTGCTAAATTATGTTAACCAGTGCTTTTTTGTGACGGTACGCACCGGTACTGCGTACCGGAACCTTTTTCAATGTGGGGGAAAAATTATTACTTTTTTTTTGTATTTTAACGTTTATTTTTTAATTTCTTAGTAGTTAGAAGGCAATCCATCACTGAGGACTGGAACATATTAAAAAAAAAAAAAAAAGCACTGATGCTAACTAACAAATAGTCATAAACTCAGTTCAAGATGCAATTAGTGCTAGATAGTGCTAAATAACAAGTAGTTTTACAAGTTAAAGAACAACGGGTGTATTAACACCAGAGACTTAAATGACCATTCAAGAAACAGTGTTACTTACAGTACAGCTTAAGATCTAGATTCTTATCTTACTGGTCGCTTTTTAAAATGTCTATTCAACTATTCCAATAGCTTGGAAAGGACTCGACCAATACACTAGCTGCTCGCCAGCAGTATGTGTGCAGTGTAATAATTGTGTAAATAACTCTTACCTGACGGTTGATAGAAGTACATCCCTGAATCCAAGTTCACTAATGGATATAGGAACACTTTGGTTTTGAAACAGTGGCAGAGCACGAAGACAAAAAAGGTACGCAAAGAAAATGAAATCGCAGATCTGAAGCACTGAGCACTGTATGTGTCTCTAGTAGATCAATAGGTCTGTCCACCAAGTCAGCTACTCATCTATACCAAAGATCTACCCACTGTCCAGCTTTCTTTCCTCTCCTTTCCCCAAGCCCGTACACTATGACCATTATTATGCCCCCCCCCCTCCTCCTTTTTGAAGGAAAAAAAAAACTAGATCCTTTTACAAAAAAAAAAAACACTAACACAAAAAAGGGTGAGGGGACACATCTGTTTTGATTTCACATGTATTTGAGAAAGAGTCAACTGATAGGAATCTTATACCTGTACAATACTGTCTCGTGGCTGTCAAGAATCACATGACCGTGGTTTGTCTCAATATTTAAATCATGGCACCAATAAGTGTCTCATTGAGACGGACTGGGTTCATCTGTCATTGTCACAGTGTCATTGTCACTGTTCAATACTTAATACTATCACTAACAGAGCTGGCCTGGGGTGTTGGAATAAGCGTGCATGGGAAGCAAGGTTAAAGTGGATTATCCCGACACAAACCTTATATAATAGAGTTTAATTAACATGTAAACTCTTGAGACAGCTATTTGCACATATTACATTGCACATGGTACAAGGTGAGAGGCACATAAATGAGCAGAATACAACAAACTATTTAAGTCTTGCATATGGCGTCTTGGTCACAGTATTTATCTTTTTGTTTCAGTATTGAGACTAGAAGAAAGGCTTACAAAGTCATACAACACGCTAACAAGAAAAGACGCTTTCAATAGTTTTAACTTGATAAAGGCAGGACTTTATTTCTCTAATAATAACACAGACAGACTAAAGGATAGGTGAAGGTGAAGTCTAGACTAGAAAACTGGATCTAGTTAGAGATGTGGTATTGATATTTTAGAATCAATAAATTGTAGAAGTTGTCTCTACAATAAGTGTGTTGTCACAACTTGGAGCAGTCCAGCTAGTGATAAAACAACGCGTAAAATGTTCTTTAAAGTCTCTTATTCCTCACTTGACTGAACACATGCGGGACTTCCTAATGACTTATGTTCAATATAAATAGACGGAAGTCAAATGTAATTTTTAAAGGATTATATTTTGAAATATTAAAACGGTCAAACCAGGGTTTTCCCTCTGTGACCAATTAGCTAGTAATTATTTTTCCAAATATAAACATAAACTGTCAAATTTCTAGGAAAATCGTTAGAGCCGTTTTCAATATCAGTGTCCACCCACCCACCCTCCAGCCAAGACGTGTTTGCACGCTACCAAGAGGAATTTTTTTTAAAAAAGGTTGTTCCTATTCAGTTCATTCTATGATACAGTTCACTCTATGATTCCGTTCATTCTATGATTCCGTTCATTCTATGATTCCGTTCACTCTATGATTCCGTTCACTCTATGATTCCGTTCATTCTATGATTCCGTTCATTCTATGATTCCGTTCATTCTATGATTCCGTTCACTCTATGATTCCGTTCACTCTATGATTCCGTTCACTCTATTATTCCGTTCATTCTATGATTCCGTTCATTCTATGATTCCGTTCATTCTATGATTCCGTTCACTCTATGATTCCGTTCACTCTATTATTCCGTTCACTCTATTATTCCGTTCACTCTATGATTCCGTTCATTCTATGATTCCGTTCACTCTATGATTCCGTTCACTCTATGATTCCGTTCATTCTATGATTCCGTTCACTCTATGATTCCGTTCACTCTATGATTCCGTTCATTCTATGATTCCGTTCATTCTATGATTCCGTTCATTCTATGCTTTTGTTTGTGTTCAGGAAATGGTGAAATGTTCGGTCTTATAAAATGTTATTACAAACAAATTCTCTCAAACAACACCCAATGGGTGAACGGTGGGGGACAGAAAGCCAGAAGCAGGTCTATTACAATATCAAGCCGTTACCACTGGGTACTACAAGAACGTTCAGGGCCACTGCCAAAATCCAATCTGTTTCTAAGCCCCTCCCCACCCCCTTTTTTAATTCGCCTCCTTATCCACCCTTTCTTTCCTCCTTCCAATTTGACCCCCCCCCTCCCCAAAATCAATCACGTTCCCTTCACACACACACACACACAGACACACACACACACACAGATACCAACAAGCTCACACATACACCAGACAACAAAGTGGAAGACACAGCTGGCCCAACAGATGTCTCATTGTAAAATGTGGAGAGACAACAAAATGTGCACATCTTGAGCCAACAAATCCTGACTCGAACCCTTACATTAACAACAATGCAATAAACAAAATTGTTATTTTTCTATTTCTTTCTGTTCTTGATTTGATTCCTAACACTTTATAGTACATTACCCCTACTGTCTCTCTGACCTAACATTGTCTGTCAGATAAATCACTCAATTTAGAAAGCCTTCAGGACAGAAGACTCAAAAGTGAAGTAGCAATTATACATAAAACACTGAACCATAATCTTCAAATACAAAAACAAAATTTAATAAAATACTCAGAAAGACACAAAGATAAAGGCACATTCTTCGTCCCATATGCTAGGACAAAGGATTTACAAATGCTCCTTCTTCCCTAATGTTATTAGAGCATGGAATGGGTTGCCTGAGCTAGCCAGGAAAACCAGTGACTTGTCAAAATTTAGGTCATTGGTTAATATGCAAGACTGAATGCAAGACGCGTAGGACGTAATCATCTTCTTTTTTGAAGTAACGTCTGTATTATATAAGATAAGATAAGATCCTAAGAATGTATAGTACCTTACCCCAACTGTTTCTATGACCTAACATTGTCTGTCAGATAGATCCTAAGAATGTATAGTACCTTACCCCTACTGTTTCTATGACCTAACATTGTCTGTCAGATAGATCCTAAGAATGTATAGTACCTTACCCCTACTGTTTCTATGACCTAACATTGTCTGTCAGATAGATCCTAAGAATGTATAGTACCTTACCCCTACTGTTTCTATGACCTAACATTGTCTGTCAGATAAATCCTAAGAATGTATAGTACCTTACCCCTACTGTTTCTATGAACGTACATATTTCGCAAGGTCTGAAAGGGTTACTTTTACTTACTGACTACCCCTATTATGGTGATTGATACTCCCATACTTTAGGAGGGCGCTGTGCTACAGTGATTCTACATGGGGCATAGACACTACGTTGTAACATGAGTTGAATAGAATAGAAAGAAACACAAATCCAATTGGAATTAGTCAATAGGTGAATATCACAATCTTGAATTGTAGAATATATAAACCAATGAATCTACAGTCACAAACACAGAAATAAAGCTAGAATAGTCACGTGATCTTCAACGTCCCCGTTACCCATTTATTAGATTAAATATGCTTTTTTAAAATCTATATTTAGATCTAGACAGATCCCAGATTTTAAAAAAAAAAAAGAAAAACTATTTTTAGTTTGGCCGAACTTAAAGAAGTTATTTTGATCTCTTCTCGAAGATTTTAAGAGGGTTCTCAAAAAAATAATGTCTCCAAACACCAAAACAACCTCCGTTGTTATTAGCAGCAAGCAACATGTCTAGTTAAGTAACACTTTGAGATAGATGATTGAACTAATTGAAACAACTCGTGCAGTGTACTTGTATATCTACCTAGCAGTTTATAAAACAAAAACCCAGACTTGTATATCTACCTAGCAGTTTATAAAACAAAAATCCAGACTTGTATATCTACCTAGCAGTTTATAAAACAAAAATCCAGACTTGTATATCTACCTAGCAGTTTATAAAACAAAAACCCAGACTTGTATATCTACCTAGCAGTTTATAAAACAAAAACCCAGACTTGTATATCTACCTAGCAGTTTATAAAACAAAAACCCAGACTTGTATATCTACCTAGCAGTTTATAAAACAAAAACCCAGACGTGTATATCTACCTAGCAGTTTATAAAACAAAAACCCAGAAGCGTTCTTTACGTGTTTCTCAATGGAGATTTATTTTGGAACTAAAAACTTTTTCTCTACTTTTGTCATTAGTTCAATTAGTATGTACTGTATTTCGTCTCCTCTGTAGAGGGTCCAAATAGGGTCAGGCTGAAGGTACTTGCGACCCTGCATCAAAAGAAAGGGCTTTGACCGATGGCCAAGAATGAGTGATTGGCTGGTGACCGACTCTCTGTCCTCTATTTCCAGATGTCTCCTCAACTTATTAACAACTTCCTAATTAACTTTTGCATTAGTCTAATCCAGTTAATCAACTCGTCGAAATGGTGTGAGTGTGTATGCCTTTGTGGGAGGAGGGGTAAAGACACTGTGCCACTCAGGCACCCTCCCCCCTCTATGTACAGCCGTGACACTAAGTCGTCAATATAAACACAATCATTCCAGCTACGTGCAGTGCTATGGTCATTAGTAGAACCGCGGGAGCACCAGAGCATACTTACCCAAAGACATGAGCTCTTTAAGCCTGCGAAACCGACCTGAACCCAGCCCCACTCATACTACGACACACATCCACGTAGACACAACCAATACCTTCACATTCTTGGTTTGTATGAAGGACACAGTCCAAGTGGCGAGGTATGCGCTAGAAATGTCAATAGCAATAATAATTGTATCAGAACCACGCATCAAGGGTCATCAAGTGTAGGGTTTGCGACATTTGTGGTCACACTGGGGTCACTTCCTTTTCTACAACGTGAGCAAAAATTTGAGTTGCAACCAGTTCATGCCTCGTTTTCATCAGGGAGTTAGTGTTACAGTGGGGGGGGGGGTTGTTTATATAACAAGGTAATTAAGTCACCAGCACATTAATTAGACTTATATAAATAAAATTATGTTGCACTATGAAATCGCTACACACACGAATTCTGTTGAAATTCGAAGTTTGGTGGTATAAGTCCCCTTTACACTATGTGTAGAGAATTAGCTCGTCGTTTAAAAGTTAGAAACTTTTTTCATAAGCACTTTGCTGGCATAGTGGTTAGTGTATAGGTTTTGTTTTTTTTTTTTACAAGAAGGCGCAAGCGTGCAGAAGTCTAATTGATCCATTCATTTTGTACCTGTTGTCGCGAATGGCAGGACTTATCTGGAACTAGTCACAGCCTGGTCTGGAAACGTGGTCAGCTTAGGTCCATTTTCCCACGTTCAACACCTTTAATCTTAATGAGACCTCCTTTTCCTCTACTCTTCGACTACCAGCGTACCACAACCTAACACGTGTTTACAATGACTCCCCTCCCAGCAGAAATCTTTTATCAGAATGACCCCCCCCCCAATCCCTTTTCCAATGAGCATATGTTACTAATGGAGCCATCTCAAAACTTTGCTGTGGGTTCACCATCTGGCACTCGTCTAGTTAACGAATGGCAGGTACTCTCTGGTGGCAGGGATTAGCAAACTCCGATACACTCACCACCACACGCACACACAGACTCACACTCGGACAATCTGCGTCCATTTGCTCGTTCTGTCCGGAGCAGGGGGTCAGTGAAGGCAGGGACGTTTCATCAGCTACTTAACCGCTTTAATTGTCGTGTTTGTGGTCGACGCTTCACACCGTAAAACGATGATCCCTCCACTAGTGGTCAAGACTGGCCAGCGTCCGCGAATAAGAAAGTGCACTTGATTACGTCATTACAACGGCATTTATAAGATTGTTAAGAAAATAACCCCGACAGATGGGCGACATACACAAACACACACACCCACCCGGAGACAGAGTAACACAAACAGCGACGGACTGACACAGACAACCTGACACAGGCAGAGACTTACTTGAGAATAAAATTATGTTGGTAAAACAAAGATATTCATACAATAAAAGAAATCTTTACTCCACTAATTACATAGTAACGACTCAAATAATTTGCATGCAAGATATGTTACAAGTCCAGTTTCAAAGATGTGACAAGATACACTGCATGTCACATGATTTAACTTTTCTTTTCAGGAATACGTTTTTTAGCATTAACATATAAATTTCCGACCCATATGTCATTGAGTAAAACAAAGTCAAGACAGTCAGAGTCTGTCATTGAGTAAAACAAAGTCAAGACACTCAGAGTCTGTCGTTGAGTAAAACAAAGTCAAGACAGTCAGAGTCTGTCATTGAGTAAAACAAAGTCAAGACACTCAGAGTCTGTCGTTGAGTAAAACAAAGTCAAGACAGTCAGAGTCTGTCATTGAGTAAAACAAAGTCAAGACACTCAGAGTCTGTCATTGAGTAAAACAAAGTCAAGACAGTCAGAGTCTGTCATTGAGTAAAACAAAGTCAAGACACTCAGAGTCTGTCATTGAGTAAAACAAAGTCAAGACACTCAGAGTCTGTCATTGAGTAAAACAAAGTCAAGACACTCAGAGTCTGTCATTGATTGAGACAAAGTCAAGACAGTCAGAGTCTGTCACTGATTAAGACTAAGCTTACCTGCGACTGATCGAAGCTTATGAGTAGTATAAAAACCCACTATACAAATACTTAGTCAATTACATAGCTATAATAGCATTGGATCTCATTGTCCGTCCATCAGTCAGTCAGCTCACTTCGCAATCTGTCAGCACAGTCAGCATACCCATCTGTCAATCTGTCAGCATACCCATCTGTCAATCTCAATGTCTGTCATAAATTTAGCATTGACCTTGCGAGTTTACTAGCCCAAGTAAATTTTTTATCAACAATAATTGTAACAATCTTGATTACATATTCGCAGGTGTTTAATTGGACAGGTGGTCAAGTTGTAATGAATGGATTCTTAAATAAATTACCTGCGTGATGAAAATAATTTCTTCATTTCAGCAAACAAGGACACGTGTAACTGTCAGCTTACAAGTCAAACATAAAACATGAGTCCAGAAACAAAACAACAAAATAAAATAGAGCTAGAAACATCTAAATAATCTGAGGGGTAAAGTAGACTTGCTAGAACAGCTAACAAAGAGAGATGCGCTAACAACAAATATAGATTTTTTTTTAAATTAGGCACCGAAAGTAGTTTTATAAGAATATTATTTTGAAAGCAAGAATTTCATGTACCAGCTTTTGAACAAATATGGTTCGGTAGAAGTGTGTCAGAAATTTATCGCAGACTTTGTACTGGACCGAACGATAGACGCACAAAGTAAGACATAATTACGACTTAGAAACTCAACGTACAAACAACCATAGACCGCACAGCCGATGTCCAAGCTACCAAACGAAAGCCTTCTCAAAGTCTTCACTACCAAAAATTGAACCGACGTCCAATCAACCGGCGTCTAAACTAATGACACTGAACTAATAACGTCTGAACTAACGACATTGAACTAACAAACTCAAAACAAATGGTCAAGAACAAAAAGAGAGTTTTCGTGTAAAAGTGAACACTTCCAGTCACTTGACCAATGCTCATCTGACCCTAGACTTGCTATTAATACGTTTGCATTAGGACGACGTAATAGATATTAAGGTTCCCAGTGAATGATGTTCGCTTGTATTACTCCAAGTTTGAGACTCGCTGTTCTGAACACACTGTCATAACGTCGGAGCCAGAAAATACGAAATTGAAAACTGTTGGAGGTTTTTACGATCAACTCATCAATGCCAAGGACGCTAAATCGAACTTCACTGTTGCCAACTAAAAGAATGAGCTGTAGTTGTAACACTTTCAATAGAACTTCATAGCCAATCTTCTGACCGCTAGCTAGTTGTCTATTGCTTTGAAATAAGTTTGTTATGTTCCAGAATGAAAGTCCAATTACTCCAAATATGGAAATGATTTTTGTGCTCAGACAATTTTATTCTGTACTAAAAAGTACAGAGAGAGTCAGAGAAGATACATGATAGAGAGAAGGAGAGAGAGAGAGAGAGAGAGGGTGAGGACAAAATGAGGCAATATAATGGAAAGTATCGAAAGATAAGAGAAAGTTGTCAGAGAAAAGTAGGGAGCGAGAGAAACAGAGAGACAGAGAGAGAGAGGGGGGTGAGAAAGTAACAGAGAGAGAGAGAGGGGGGGGGGAGAAAGAGAGATAATGAAATCGAGAGAGAGTGTGAGAGAAAAAAGAGAGAAAAGATTTGAAGTACAAGAAAAGAGAAAAAGAATCGAGAATATTATTAACATAAGGAGAGAAAGAATTGACAAAAGATAGAAAATAATAAATATAATAATTTTAATAATAATAATAATAATTTTTATTGTCCGTAAGGAAATTTGTCTTACAATTTGTGCATTACACCAAACAAAACATTATAATAATAAAAAAACAAAACAACAAATGTACAAGCGCACCAGACTCTCTCATAATTTACTTGTGAAAAGTTTAAATCAGGAAACTTGTTTAAGATCTTTGGAGAAAGACATTCAAATAGAGAGAGAAAACGAGAAAGACAGAGAAAGAAACAGATCTAGAAGGAGAGAACGCGAGAGATACTTCCTCCCCCTACATCTGTTGCTGATTACCTAGTGATGTTGCCAAAAGAATTTCCCCCTCCCCCATTTTTTAGGCGCACCACCCGCTTTCCCGCCCTCCCGCATGCCGGCACACATGAAGGGCGCTGGCAAGCACCTACTCAGTGACAGCAATTGAGGTCTGGGGTATATCAAATCACAGGTGATGCGGCGCCAGCAGACCTGCTAACAGGCTCCCTGAAGCCCAACTATCTGCCTTCTCATCTTCAGAAGTTTCCTTGGCACCCCACCCCACAGCCCCCCCTTTCCCCCACACCCTAATCTTACCTGCCCCTCCCCCCTCACCACAGCTGCTGTTGCCGCGCGGAACAATTAGACACAACAGGCTCCGTCTGTTTTTACACTCACGCTTCTGTTTGGGCAAACAGGTAAATACATAAATACAAAACTTAGACCCCCCCCCCACCCTCTTCTAACCCCCCCCCTCTCTTTCTTCACTCTTTTCTTCTCTTTGGAACTTTTTTTTTCCCCACCATTCTCAGCAGTGACCGACCAAGTACAAGATACTAATACTTCCTAGAGATCTGCAATAAGAAGTCTATATAAGCCATTGTATAGAGATATCTTAGTCGTAAAGGAAAATCATCTACAATAATACGTTTTGAAATGTGTTTTATATCAATTCTATCTATCTATCTATCTATTATCTATCTATCTATCTATCTATCTATCTATCTATCTATCTATCTATCTATCTATCTATCTATCTATCTATCTATCTATCTATCTATCTATCTATCTATATAATACTACGAATATCGCAATCACTTTCACAAAACTGTGACAAGTGTGCAATATCTAATGTTTTTGGTGAATTCGGTGTACAAAATAAACTAAGTGTTGATAATCAATGGCTTTTTTTTATTGTTTTTTTTTTATGTATAACACACATTTTTTTTTCTTTTTGCAATTTTTAGCCCTGACGAATAAACATTTTTAACTCTATCTCTCCATAACTATTTTCCGCGTTCAGAAGGAATTATTCATTTTTCCCATTTGTATTTCACTAGCCTGTTAGGGTTAAACGTCGAAAACGTTTTTCTTTTAATCAGAAAATGTTATAATTGGTAAAGATAAATGTATGCTCTTTTTATAAAACACCAATTAAAGTTTATGAACCGAAAAATTCCGTTAATTAAATGGGGTCAAATCAACGATGGTAACGTCGATCAGGAGAGAAAGAGTTAAAACTCTTGCGTTTCAAGCACAAACTACTTTCACTATAGAGGAAGCATTCGACTTTTAATCTATGGCTGGATGGCTGCCTGGTCGTGCGGTTTGCACGCTGGACTGTCGTTCAGATTTATCGATGGTCCCGGGTTCAAACCCTGCCCGCTCCCATCCCCCGTCGTCCTGCGGGAGGTTTGGACTAGGAAGTAATTATCTTCAACTCTGAAGGAACATCCGAAACATGTAAAACACAAAAACACAAATTTTAAAACAAAGGGGTAACTAATTAGCGGTAATAGAGGGAATTCGATCGAGACCATTCTGCTGCCACTTGCCACTCATTCAGAGATTGGTAATATTTTTATTCGATTTTTTAAAACAAATTAGTTGGCAACAGTGAAGTTTAGCGCCCTTGACATTGGTTAGTTGATCGTGAACATCTCCAATCCAAAGATTGTCTCTAAGCGTGACCTCCATGACCTCGAAGGTGTCGCTCGGAGAGAAGTATTATCGCACAGCGCACGATTGCCAGAAATATTAAGCATGGTGCTAGAAAAGAGGAAGGTTTAATATTCTAGGTTTAAACTTAAACGTATTTCTGGGTTACAAAATGGTGAATACGATTACTGAGATTAAGAAGGTAATGAGAGAGTCATTGAGAGAGAAAGAGATAAGAAAAAGAGACACTGAATAAAAAAAAAAGAGAGGGGGTTGGTGGGGTAGAAGAAAAAAAAGGAGAGATGAAGATATATGGATTGTGAAAAGAAATGAAGAGAAAGAGAGAAAAGAGATAGAAAAGGACAAAAGAGAGAAAGAGAAAGAGTTGAGATCGTGAGAGAAGAGAAAAAGAATTACAGAGTTAGAGAAAGAGAGAGAGATGGAAAGAAGACAGAAAGGGAGACGCCATTTTCTTTGCGAAACATATGTTTTCAATGCGCGGGCTCTGGTAGAGCGCAGACGCCGAACAGGAGCAGACATCGGCCCGCCCCTGTCCACCGCACATGTGTAGCGATTAAGAATAAAAACAAGACTGGCGCCACCTCGCCATTAGCCCGACGGCTCAAAAGTGAGTACTCTGAGGGTGTGCGTGTATGGGGAGGAGGGGCGCGGGTTCCGCTGCAATGCTTTGTTGGGGGGGGGAGGATTAAAGAAAAGAAGAAACTAGATACAGACAAAAGGATGATGGCAGATAAATAAGTAAGAAAAAAAAAATTGGCGTCGGGTGAGCACAAATTAGGAAATTTTATTTTTTTAGCGATATTAGATGTCCAGACGATGGTTTGAAGGCCGGGAGTAAACTAGCAGAGTCATCAGAAAATTAACTTTTAAAACAATCTTTGATGGAAGTGACAAAGTGCAACAGGGCGCGGTCAAATACACACACACACACACACAAACATATACAAAATACATACGCAAACACACAGACTAATAGGGCTTCCAGTTTATATTTGACAGCACAAAACGAATAATGGCTTTTTCCTACGGGCCAATAAAAATATTTATCACCAAAGGCATAGCGTCATAGACATAGAAACCATTAGATAATGTTCATTTCAGGATGACTCAATTAAAATGTTCATTTAAAGATAACTCAAATATAATGTTCAATATCAGGTGACCGAGCCTCGCTCGGATGAATAATTTGTTAAGGAAGTCATACCCGAAGTCATTTTGGGAATATTCTTGTAATTACGAAAATGAACGATCGGATAAAGACTACTAATCTGAAGAGTTGTTTTAGTGTTCTGTTAGTTCTAATTGTAGGCCTAATTGTACATGTCGATTAAATTTAAAGTCTTTTAAGTCCTCCTACAGCCTAGACAAACTACAGCTCACGTCCGTCTTATAGTTTTACAATCCATCTTTTGCGTAAAACAATTGTAGGCTTACTATTAATGGCTTGAAAGAAAGTCATTGCAGTGTAACTTTTCTACGTTATAGGGTAAAACATGCACTTAGTGACAAAGTAAAATGGCGCATTTTTTCTTATTAGACTTAAATCATCGCATTAGTTTTCTAAAGAAACGTTTCCGTGGGGCACCTCAGTTGCGCCGAACAATATGCTCGTTACCCATACGGGATACGTGCCCTGCCCAGCCTGACTATAAGAAGTTCATACCGGCTTTTGCCATCCTTCCATCCCAGTGGTGCTACAGCCCGTGGAGGGATATGGCCTGCTTTTACACATCCCTCCATTCAGATCTCTCTTGGGCCTTCCGTCAACACGCCCTAACTCCAAGCTTTTTACCGAGGTTTATAGTTAAATCAAAAGAGACTGCAGCGTACGCAAACTCGTTGACCGCTAGATGGATATCATGTTTAGTGTGAGCAAGTAAGGCGTAGAGAAGCTGTGTTATGACCCTTTCCTTTGTTTTGGTACAGGAGAGGTAGACACCGAAGCATGAGCACATGGTAATAATTCACCAGCAAAATAATAATAATAATAAGGCTTGTCTTAGAGTCCGAAAATTAATGAGGATTGCAGCTGTGACCTACATATCTTGCCACTTCCAAGGCAAGCATAACCGTTGTCCGCGGTGCTCGATTAAGATTTTCTTTTAGCGTCTGCGTTTGTCCTCGGCAGCAAATTTTCTTTTGGTCTCAAATGTGTATCCGAATTCTTTAAGTCCGACAGTTACGCTGGACAGAGCAGTATCCTGTATGGGAGACGAATCTCAGACGAACGCATGCCAAAGGCAGTCTTTTTTGGTGAGCTAAAAAGTGGTCTACGTAACACCGAAACGCTTAAAAGACCAGCTTATGGCGCAAACTTGACTTAGCTGACATAGAAGAGAGCATATGGTTGCATGCAACCTCAGAACGAGACAGCTGGAGGTCACCAGCAAAATAAACAACAAAGTAAAAGGTATCTACACCGCTCTACACAATTAAAGAGTAAACAACTTATTAAGCACTTAAAACACAATAACTAATCATATATCGGCACATTTAATTTCATTACTTTTCTTTCATAGTTCTATAATAAATCAATCTACAATAAGATGGTGCGCAAATGTTTCATTAGGTCTATTGATTCTTTAGAACTCGATCTTGTTTGCAAAGAAATATTTTAGTATACTGCTGTAAGCTTAGTGACGTAAGCAGCGTTTTTCCCGTTTACGTCATGGAAAATTTTCATTCATAAAACATTCTAGCCAAAATTAATTTTTCGATAATGAGCCATTTTCAAACCGATATAACGGTCGATCTCGAGTTTTCCCGATGTGGCCAATGAGATGAGAATTTTTTTCTCACTATTATGCACATACCGTGAAATTTTAAAGAAAAACGTTAGAGCCGTTTTCGAAATAAAATTTATATATATATATAAATATAAATATATATACATACATACATACATACATACAAGAATTGCTCGCTTAAGAGTATAGGATTTAATGATGACTCAAATACAATCTTCATTTAATGATGACTCAAATACAATCTTCGTTTAATGATGAATCTAATACAATCTTCGTTTAATGATGAATCTAATACAATCTTCGTTTAATGATGAATCTAATACAATCTTCGTTTAATGATGAATCTAATACAATCTTCGTTTAATATAATACTAACTGAATTTTCTATGAGGCTTTCAATGTTCTTTTTCAGTAGAAGAAAATTAAATCCAACCACTTATAAGGCGTTTTGGAACAACAATTAGGTTGTGTAATCCTTCACAATTTATCACATTGACCTCTGGGTCGAACAGGACTCACGAACACTGCCTATCAGAGAGGTTATCTTTTTTGGATGGTCGTATGGTCTTGTTCATCTGTGGCAGCCGTGAGATCGAGTGGGTGTTGGTTTTTCTCCTCGTCCTGTGATGTTGCTAGGCTGATATCTTCTCGTCCTGTGACGTTGCTAGACTGATATATCTTTGTCCTGTGATGTTGCTAGGCTGATATATTCTCGTCCTGTGACGTTGCTAGACTGATATATCCTCGTCCTGTGATGTTGTTAGGCTGATATATCCTCGTCCTGTGACGTTGTTAGGCTGATATATCCTCGTCATGTGATGTTGCTAGGCTGATATATCCTCGTCCTGTGATGTTGCTAGGCTAATATATCCTCGTCCTGTGATGTTGTTAGGCTGATATATCCTCGTCCTGTGACGTTGTTAGGATGATATATCCTCGTCATGTGATGTTGCTAGGCTGATATATCCTCGTCCTGTGATGTGGCTAGGCTGATATATCCTCGTCCTGTGATGTTGTTAGGCTGATATATCCTCATCCTGTGACGTTGTTAGGCTGATATATCCTCGTCCTGTGATGTTGCTAGGCTGATATATCCTCGTCCTGTGACGTTGTTAGGCTGATATATCCTCATCCTGTGACGTTGTTAGGCTGATATATCCTCGTCCTGTGACGTTGCTAGGCTGATATATCCTCGTCCTGTGATGTTGCTAGGCTGATATATCCTCGTCATGTGATGTTGCTAGGCTGATATATCCTCATCCTGTGACGTTGTTAGGCTGATATATCCTCGTCATGTGACGTTGTTAGGCTGATATATCCTCGTCATGTGATGTTGCTAGGCTGATATATCCTCGTCCTGTGACGTTGTTAGGCTGATATATCCTCGTCCTGTGACGTTGTTAGGCTGATATATGCTCGTCATGTGATGTTGCTAGGCTGATATATCCTCGTCATGTGATGTTGCTAGGCTGATATATCCTCGTCATGTGATGTTGCTAGGCTGATATATCCTCGTCCTGTGACCTTGTTAGGCTAATATATCCTCAACCTGTGATGTTGCTAGGCTGATATATCCTCGTCATGTGATGTTGCTAGGCTGATATATCCTCGTCATGTGATGTTGCTAGGCTGATATATCCTCATCCTGTGACGTTGCTAGGCTGATATATCCTCGTCATGTGATGTTGCTAGGCTGATATATCCTCGTCATGTGATGTTGCTAGGCTGATATATCCTCGTCATGTGATGTTGCTAGGCTGATATATCCTCGTCATGTGATGTTGCTAGGCTGATATATCCTCGTCCTGTGACCTTGTTAGGCTAATATATCCTCAACCTGTGATGTTGCTAGGCTGATATATCCTCGTCATGTGATGTTGCTAGGCTGATATATCCTCGTCATGTGATGTTGCTAGGCTGATATATCCTCATCCTGTGACGTTGCTAGGCTGATATATCCTCGTCATGTGATGTTGCTAGGCTGATATATCCTCGTCATGTGATGTTGCTAGGCTGATATATCCTCGTCATGTGATGTTGCTAGGCTGATATATCCTCGTCATGTGATGTTGCTAGGCTGATATATCCTCGTCATGTGATGTTGCTAGGCTGATATATCCTCGTCATGTGATGTTGCTAGGCTGATATATCCTCATCCTGTGACGTTGTTAGGCTGATATATCCTCGTTCTGTGACGTTGCTAGGCTGATATATCCTCGTCATGTGATGTTGCTAGGCTGATATATCCTCGTCATGTGATGTTGCTAGGCTGATATATCCTCATCCTGTGACGTTGCTAGGCTGATATATCCTCATCCTGTGACGTTGCTAGGCTGATATCTCCTCGTTCTGTGATGTTGCTAGGCTGATATATCCTCGTCATGTGATGTTGCTAGGCTGATATATCCTCGTCATGTGATGTTGCTAGGCTGATATATCCTCGTCATGTGATGTTGCTAGGCTGATATATCCTCGTCATGTGATGTTGCTAGACTGATATATCCTCGTCCTGTGATGTTGCTAGACTGATATATCCTCGTCCTGTGATGTTGCTAGGCTGATATATCCTTGTCCTGTGACGTTGTTAGGCTGATATCTCCTCGTCTTGTGACGTTGCTAGACTGATATATCTTTGTCCTGTGATGTTGCTATGCTGATATATCCTCGTCCTGTGATGTTGCTAGGCTGATATACCAAGTTGGATTGTTCGTGATTCTCCATTTTCTCTCATTAGAAATATTGTACTTAGTGATTATATGGTAGATTATATGTGTTTGATTATACATATATGTTAGATTACATGTTATATATGTAAGATTATATGTAAGATTTTAAAGGGTAAGTTATATTATGTATTTAGATTATATATATATATATATATATATATATATATATATATATATATATATATATATATATATATTAGATAATGTATGTTATTTTATATTTGTTGAATAAAATATGTTAGATGCATGTATCTGTTACAGCACATAGATTCCTATTTATAGTCTACCTACCACAGCGATGCCGCCACAGACAAGACACAGTGTAACAAGTACGACAAAGTCCAGAAGCGTGTCTTCCTGGTTTCTGTCTCCTTGGGTGGATAAGACGCGACTAAGATAACGATGACATGTTCTCGAAGACCCCATGCTAACAAGGCAATACTCTGTCTCAAGAGACGGGTGCGCCCCTGACAACCTATACCGGTATTTAGAACAACAGCAAAAAGGGATGTTGCAGAAACGTTTTTGTTTAGTATGATCAATTGAGATCACGTACGTGTTTAGGACATGCAGAGAGTGAGAGAGAGAGAGAGAGAGAGAGAGAGAGAGAGAGAGAGAGAGAGAGAGAGAGATTGTATATAGGTATGCTTAAGTTATAACTTTAATATAAAACATATTTCCTTAAGCACCTACATATAACACTACAGAACGAATGGATTAAATTACTTTGAACTTGGGAGCAGCAAAACGGTACTATCCAACAGAAGGTCACTAGATACTTCACGCGAGACTTGAAATGTTGAAGAAGTCCAGGCACTAAACTTTAAAAAAAAAATATCTCTTTCAGACTTTCTGATCTATAGGGCAGAGGATGGAAAGGTCATCTGTTTCTATGGCCGACGGTCAACGAGAATGTCATGTGACCAGCCGCCCAACTAATGTACCCAGTAGAGCTGGGCGTTCTTGAAACCCCGAAATTCTAAATCTCAGTCTTTACCGAGATTGGAATCCGAGACTCCACGGTTCTATAGCCAAGCGCTTTGCCACCTAGACACACTAACCCTACCTCCCCCCCCCAACACACACATAACAAAGCACGCTAATTATATTTCATTGAAAGAACTAAACAAAAAAAAAAAAAAAAAAAACTAATTTTAAAAAGTTTTATTATTTTGTGAGTTCCCATCCTTTCTCTACTATTATAGAAGCGATATAAAGTTTGTGAAACGTTCAGGAGAGATAACTCTTGAAACCCTATCAGAGGCTGGCGTTTTTTAATTTTTATACAACGTCTCTATGTCTTCAACAGTTTCTATCTATTAATAATCCGGAATTGTTTAGATCTAGTTTTAAATGTATTCGACTTCAATGCTGACCTAAAAGTAGCTTTTAAAACTTGCTACATGTTATAAAATAGTTCTGGCTGGTCTTGAAGACTTTGTTGTTTACATGAATATTTTCATGGGGTAGCAAGGTTAGGTAGCACGATCAATGAACACCCTGGTGAACATAATGCAAGCCTAAGTTCTACGAGTTAGTCATGTGACCGTCACACAAATTTAGTAATACAATTATCTCAATCTCATTAAAATAAATCGAATTAGGCCGGCCTTAGGCACAGGTAAACTAGGCATCCGCCTAGGGCCTCCGATTGGCAGGGGCTTCGAATAGGGCTCAAAACAATGTTTTAAAAGAAACGAACTAGCGAAACATGTGCCCAATGTTGGAGTACACTAGCCTGACAAATGTAATGACTTTAGTTTAGAGATTATGTTAGTTTTGTAAATAAATCTTTTGGTCATTGTTTTTAGTGACGGTCAAAGTAGTGACGTAGTCAGACAGACGAATGGCGTTGCATAATGCGAGTACATGGAGAACAAAATGGCTAGAGCTTATACAAAGAAGGACTTTGTTAGAGACTGCTAAGCAAACGACGGATAGTCAGACAAGACGATCTTAGATCGAAAGTACATGTTACTACATTTAGCTGAGACACGAGCCTCCTTTCGGCACATGATGTCATTACTTGGTTCAAGCATTTATTGCATGAGTTTACCATAACCAGTTTGTCAGCTGGCCATTTTACCCAGTGAGTAGTATTGAAAGGCGCCCCAAACATCGTGAAGCTAAACTTGCAGACTTCAAGAGGAAATTGCTTACGATCAGCCATTAACTAAGCAGTCATTTCACATAAGGTTTGTGTTTTATACAACCGAAAAATCGGGGCACATTTTGTAAAAAATTACTTTTGTAAAGCGATTGTAGCGCATCTATTTTCACAAACACTAAACGTGAAATAATTTTCAAACTGTTTCGTTAAATGTCTTCTAAATTGTAATTGCAAAACAAACCACAAAATAACGATTTTTTTTTTCTTAAAAAAAATTGTGTTTTAATGTTTTACCTTCTGTAAATCTCTTTGTTACCACCCCAGCCCCCAGTCCGCCTCCATCTTCTCCCCCCCCCCCTTTTTTTTTCCTTCTCTGTGTTTGTTTACAGACTCGGGTGCAGGCGATGTAAGTAAAGCCTGAGGTCCAGAAAGACAGAAGATACGGAAGTGAAGAACTCTGCCAGGTTCTGCTCAGACTGGCTGTCGCCTTGCCAGATGCTGGCTCTACAATATTGACGTGTGGCTGATGTGTGTGTGTGTGTGTGTGTGTGCGGAAAAGAAGGGGAGTTGTTGGAGAGATTTGCTCTTCCAGCCCCCCTCCCATACCGACCCATTTCCTCACCTCCCATTTGCCTGGGTTAATTTTGGCGACCCCTCCTTTTAAATGTTTAAAAAAAATAAATATTTGCTTGAATTCGATTACATTTTACTTTATGAACGTTGATTTAAGAAAGTTATTTAGGGCAATAGTTGGTCAAGTAATAGTTGGTCTAGTAATAGTTGGTCAAGTAATAGTTGGTCAAGTAATAGTTGGTGGGGCAATAGCTCAGTGGAGCAATAATTTGAATGGGGCAAAGTTGACTAAAAATACTTACCCCCTAAGTGCTCACCAAGAGACTGTTTGGATAATTTCTCAATCTAAGTGCCGAAATTAACGAAAACCCCAGAGCCTTCTATTAACTATTTAAATTTATTTGACGTAATACCTATTTAATGTTAATTGAATATGAAGATAAATTTTTTTTTAAAAAATTAAATAGCGCAAAACAAATTAATATATTATGATTCTAATTTGAAGCACTTTTGCGTAACTCGACCTATTGGACACTAGCTTTTCCCCCATAAAAATAGTTGTGTGTGTGTTTGTGTAGAAAGTTATGAAATGAAATGTAGTTAGGTCTCTTGTTCTTTTTATGGTGGAGCTAAGGTACACTAGAAATATCGGGATAGAGAACAGGGGGGGGGGGAGTTAGAATGCGATGGATCAAACCTTGAAAGTGAATGTTATTGACACAGCTTCGAATTTTTTATATAAATTTATGGAGATAAATCGTGAAACAAGTCTGATACTTATTTGTTTCAAAAATAGTCACATAATTTTAAGGTCACATAATTTTAAGGTCGAGATTGACCAGATGCAAACTTTGGAATCAGGTTTAACCAAAATAAGTTTTTCATGCATTCCCCTCGTTATCCATCGACCCTCACGTCCATATCAATGCCTCCATATTCTTACACAGGATACTCCAAGGGGCTTGCTATTTATGGACATATGTATGTGGATGACGCCTTGCCTCGATTACAACCTAACAAAAACTTGATAGTCCTTTGATTGTTGTTATAATTGCGGTAATAAAGATATGAATAAGATGTAGATTTGTCTATTAAAAGTACTTTCTCTTCATAGCTACAATATTTTCGGCATCCAAAACGTTTGGACGAAAAAAGTTAACCAGCAAACAACTTCTCTGGGGCGTATTGAACTGCCTAGAGATGAAAGACTTCACGAGGAAGACATAACTCCAACAATGCACCCCCAGTACCCTTACTCCCGCACAGTAGGCGCCGCCCTCTCTGTATAAGCCAGGGAGCGGAAGATGTGAAGATCCCCCTAAAATGGGTCAGGGTTCAGATAGGTAGCCCCCCACCATATCCCGTTTTTCTCTCTTTTTTTTTTCTCCAGCATCGCACATTATTGGAACAATCTGCTTGCCAGAGTCGGTGCCTGACCCTCAGTCGCCTCCACATGTGGCAGGGCCAGACCTGAAGTCGCCTCCACATGTGGTAGGACCAGACCATGCGCTGGATGCATCTTACCTTTCCTCTCTTCAGTTTTCTTCCCATCGAGTTGGTCTATTTCTTTTAAAATTTTATCTTGGTTCAAATAAAATAAAACAAAACAAACAAATTAAATTCTATTTTTTCCCCGTTTGTTAATTGGTAAACTCGTGATTACGTTGATTTAGAGGCTGCACCGAATGTATAACATTGGAAAGTTTTAGTTTTAGTTCTACAAACAGAATTTAGATATAAATCAATGTGAAAACAAGACAAAACATTTTACTATACCATTTCAAAGGAGACATTACCTCCTTACCTCCTATAACCACCTTACAGAGCCATTATTTTGCTCTTAACAACTAACGAATGTGCGATTTAAAAAAAAAGAAACATTTTTTACCCCACCCCATTCCCTCTCCCACTACGAGAAAAACTGCTGGTCAAGTGAATGTATACATCTACAACACTTTTTAATAGTCCAATGATAGGCCTTTAAATCCAAACAATATCCCTGAACATTAATTTATAAAATTCTTGAATGAATAGGTCACAAACTTGACTGGAAAATGGAAAAAAAAATTATCCGCGATTGATCAACTCACAGACATATATATATATATATATATATATATATATATATATATATATATATATATATATATATATATATATATATATATAGATTGTTATGTATTAAGCACAGAACTATACATTCACGCAAATTTATGAAATAAAGCCATTTCCTGTTAGTTTCCATTAAGATTGTATCTTGAAAATCCTAGATCGAAATAATTCACATCTATTGATTGTAGTCATCTTATGTACATTTAAATAGATTGATTACCTAGATCTTTTTAGATTATGTTTCTAAAAATTGCAAAATAATAATCATGAGACGAGAGTACTCTTTTTTCGATGTTCATTTACTAGATCTAGATCTATATGTTACATAGGTTAGGGTTAAAAAAAATCAGTTTTATAAAAGAACTCTTTGTTTCAACTTTTTAAAAAAGATTCAAATTTTTTTTTTGTAGTGTTAAAAGATCTCCATGTCCAATCTAGAAATAATATATATATATAGGTCTGTGGAAATACCCGAAGAAGTGTGGTCTGTTCAATACAAATATTTTCTTGTTCTCTAGACAAACTTAAATTTATTTCATTTTTTTTACTTTGAATAATATGAAGGTCAAACTAGAGCTTTCCCTATGTGGCCAACGAGCTAGTAAATCTTTTCTTAGCGATATTCATCAACTGTTACATTTCTAGGAAAATCGTTTGAGCAGTATTCGATAATCGCATCCACACAGGTTCCATGAAGGAGTGACCTATTGGAATGGCTAGTGATTAAGGGTGAAACCAATATATCTAAATTTATGTTGTTTTTTTTTAAAGATAGTTATAAAGCTTATCAATAAATGTTGCAACCAGTATTTAATAGTTATTCTAAGTCGTATATTGTTTGCACTTGGACTGACTTTTTAGCATTTGTATTTATTAGTGCAATGGATAAAATTGTTCAAATAACAGCAAGTCAATTATGTAAAAAATCAAGAGTTCTGTCCCTTACCCCACGTCTGCTACGGTGTCTCAGGATGACGTCACCGTGTCACATTCCTCAGGTCTGTTACGGTGTCTCAGGATGACGTCACCATGTCACATTCCTCAGGTCTGTTTACTTTAGTCCGACCCATGCAAGTCTACAGGTCGTCTGCTCAATTTTCGACTCAATAAAAATCCTTCCTGAACGCGAGGCCCACGAACTAACACAAGGGGACACAATCTGTTGGTCAGACAGCTGTGACCTGGACAGATCTTGAACGACAACCAAGCTACAGTTGACGGTGGATTTACTCACACCATCTCTCTCGCTGTATCTCCTCTCTCTCTCCCTTTCTCTCTCTCTTCTTTTCTCTCTCTCCTTTACAGTTTTTGTACGTGGGTGTCTCGTTCGTTCTCTATTTTCCTCTTTTCACTATATCTGTCTTATGAGACGTTTCTTGTCTAGTAATTTGGTTCTTACTACCCTGTCACCCCCCCCCCCCTACAATGTTACAAACAAACAAATTTGCAAGGAAAATAGTTGTGTCGGGATTCGGTTAAGAAACTAGGGACAGAGAGACAAAGGGTGAGACACGGAGTAAGTAGAGATTGAAAAACTTAGGGAGATACTGAGGGAGAAAATGAGAGTGATGTAAAGAGTAGAGAGACAAAGAGAGAGAAAATAAGAGAGTAGAGAGATATAGAGAGAGAGGGAGAGAGTCAGAAGGTGGGAGCAGAGAGAGAGAGAGACCGAAAGAGATTGAGACAGAGAGCAGAGAGAGACAAAAGAGAGAAAGAGATAGCAACTGAGAGAGTAGAAAGAGAAACAAAAGAGAGAGCAACTGAGAGAGTTGAGAGAGAGAGACATATCTACAGAACGGTGAAGGGAAAGACATGGCTGTTCTTTGCGAGCCGCCCAGATGGCCAATGAGAAGAGAAACAGACGGACTGCTACGTAATCAAGATAAGAGCACTGGACGATAACGCCCCCCTCCCCCCCCCCCCAGCGATAACGCCCCCCAATGATAAGGTCCCCAGCGCCACACAGATGTGGAGATGGTGACGCCATACCGATGATTAAAACATGAAACGACAAACGGTCTGATTTATAGGGCAACGAAAAATAAACTCTGTGTGTGTGTGTGTGTGTGAAGGATGTAAAACAACAAAAGCAAGTATTGAAATAAGTCAATCAGTTAGTACACAAGACTTCACCAAGACGGCATTCTCCTGCCCCCCCCCCCCCCGCCGTTGTCTGGAGCTAAATGGTATGCATACAAGTCAGTATCTCTCTCTTTCTCTCTCTCCCTCTCTTTCTCTTGTTTTTTTTCTCTCTCTTTTTCTCTTACTCTCTCTCTCTCTCTTTCTCTATATCTATGTTTCTCTTTCTCTTGAAATAGATACTAAAGTAAAAGTAAAGTTTCCCTTTCAGACCTTGCAATCTATTGGAAAGTGATGATAAGGTCATCTGTTTTATTTTTTTGGGGGGGGGGGGGGGGCGCGGTGGCTGAGTGGTTAAGCACTTGGTGTCTGGGTTCGGATCTCGGCGAAGACTGGGATTATGAATTTTTGTATTTTTAGGGCGCCCCTGAGTCCACCCAACTCTCATGGATGCCAGACTTTTGTTTGGGAAAATAAAGGCGATTGATCGTTGTGCTGTCCACATGTCACCCTGCTCGTGAACCATTTAGCCATAGAAACAGATGCCACGACCAACTATGTTTGTTGTATTTTCTTTTTGTTTCAATTAGACACGGAGAGGCATTGTCATTTGTAAACACGATGTCTTAAACAAAAGTAAAAAAAAAAAGGAAATTTTAAAAGCACAACTGCTGTCTTATCTTAGAGTGTAAATATGCTAATTGAAAATCTAATGCCACTAGTATCTTTATCATGGGCAAATATGTCCTACAGACTACAGATTACTAACGGTCTTCGCCAGGCAAACATTAAAAAAAAAACTATAAATAAATAAGCGCATACATCACATTTATTTTTAAATTTGAACGTTAAAAAAAAGGCTTTTCTGTCACCATATATGAGATCTAGTTACCCTAGCAACGGCATAAGTGTTGTACTTCATTGATTGCACTTCTTCCTACAGCTTTATTTCTTCAACTTGAATGAGCGTTATTCTTTGAATTTTTATTTATGAACTATACAAAGCAATTCAACTGCTTGATTCATAAAAATTGACAGGGACACCACCATTGTGTTTGGTGCCGAAGTTGACATAGCCTGCCATGACGCTTTAATAAAGTTGTCAGAAGTTAGCCAAATCCAATCAATCAATCCAAGACTATAAGAAAAACTTTGCTGAGCAGACGTGGAGATAAATGTTCTATAAATATTTATCGAGTGAAAGACACTGTTAGTCTTAGCCCCTTTCACCGCCCCCCCCCCTTCCCGCAATCCGCGTCTCTCCCCTTCGGGATCTCGATTGCCCCAGCTGCACACATGTGTGTCGTCACCTCGGGCCCACTCGGGCTCACTCGGGTCCAGTCGATATCTGTGAAGACCCTGTCCTAAATATGCAGATGAGCCACGTGTGTCAGCCATCTGGTGGCGCTGTAAAAAAAAAAAAGGGTTAGCTCGAAGAGAGGGGGAGGGGCAGGTCAAAGCGGGCTAATTCCCAATAGCTTTACTCTCCCCCTTGTTGCCCTCACCACCTGCTCGAACGGCTCTTCATCCTGACCCCCCCTCCCTCTTTTTTCTCTCTCCCTCCTATTTGTCACACTATTCCCTCTTTTATTTCGCGCTTTCACTCACGTAGAGATTCAACTGCTCACTCGCTTATTTACCAACACTTTTATTTGTGTTCCATTTGAAACATCTCTTAACTGCCTTTGCAAACAGTGTCAGCGTCCCAGGTTTGGAACTACATACAGGACACGTGGAGTCATGGACCAACAGGACTTTGTTTTGTGGTCTTCCTTTCTTCTAGTATACAACTTTTTTTTTGTTCTTAAATCACTCAAGTCCTGTTGGTCCTCCTTCTGTAATTATAATCTCCACAATCCCCTATCTCTCTTTCTCTTAATCCCTCCTTTTCTCTCTCTCTCTCTCTCTCTCCCTCTCTTGCTTTCCATCATCTATTTCCACCCACTTGCTATCTCTTACTAACTCTCTCGTTCTGTGACCTCTCATTCTCTCCTCTCTGCTCTATCTCCAACTCTCTCTTTACACCCCCCTCTCGTTTTCTCTTTATCATTCTTTTCTTCTCTTTCTTTATCTTTCTCTCCGTCTCTCTTTACTCACACCTCCCCATTTCTGTTTTTCTCTCATTTTTATATCCTCTATCTATCTATCTATCTATCTATCTATCTATCTATCTATCTATCTATCTATCTATCTATCTATTTATCTATCTATCTATCTATCTATCTATCTATCTATCTATCTATCTATCTATCTATCTATCTATCTATCTATCAAACAAAGCATTAGGATTTATTAAAAGAAATTTCTATAAATCAAATAAGAACATAAAACTAAAATGTTATTTAACCTTGGTTAGGCCAATAATAGAATATGCATCCTCTGTTTGGGACCCCTCAACACAAGAAAACATTAAGAAACTGGAACAGACACAAAATATAGCAGTGAGATTCATAGCAAACGAATATTCACATTTGACTAGAGTTACACCTTTAGTAAAATCACTAAATTTAGAAAGCCTTCAGGACAGAAGACTCAAAAGTAAAGTAGCAATTATACATAAAACACTGAACCACAATCTTCAAATACAAAAACAAAATTTAATAAAATACTCTGAAAGACACAAAGATAAAGGCACATTCCTCGTCCCATATGCTAGGACAAATTTGTACAAATACTCCTTCTTCCTTATTGCTATTAGAGCATGGAATGGGTTGCCTGAGCTAGCCAGGAAAACCAGTGACTTGGGAGAATTTCAGTCATTGGTTAATATGCATGACTAAATGCATGACGCGTAGGACGTAATCATCTTCTTTTTTGAAGTAACGTCTGTATTATATAAGATAAGATAAGATCTATCTATCTATCTGTCTGTCTGTCTGTCTGTCCGTCCGTCCGTCCATCCACCCATCCACCCACCCATCAGTCCGTCCGTCTATCTATCTATCTATCTATCTATCTATCTATCTATCTATCTATCTATCTATCTATCTATCTATCTATCTATCTATCTATCTATCTATCTATCTATCTATCTATCTATCTATCTATCTATCTGTCATTTTTCTTTTTTCTTTTCTCCCCTTCATTTCTTCGTGTAAATCCCCCCCCCTTTTTTCTCTATTTCTTTTTCCATCTTCTACTTTAACGCTCTCTCTCTCTCTCTTTCTTTCTCTTTCTTCTTCTTTCTCTCAACCCCCATATCTCTCGATTCCTTTTTCCCCCCTCTATTCATCTGTTCACTGACAGATGTAAACCGGGGTGATTGATTTCAAGAAATAGTCACCAAGTCCTACAGTCAATAGTTCAAATCACAAAAGAAAGCGGAAACACACACACACACACATTTTACTTATTTAATTAGTCAAGGCATATTTTAGTAGGTCACGCGACTAAGGCTGGCGCGTGGGTGATATTCAATTTTTTTTTTCGTGACAGCCAGCCGACCAAGCCATTCCCTGGCCATATGACAAGTGTGAGTCTGGATGTCACTAGGGAAATGACACATATATTTGATGGCAATTAGTGACTCTGTTCCGTCTGGTGTCATTAGGAAAATTGACATTGAAAAGAAAGACAAACAATAAAGAAGGAAAAAGAAAAAACTTGTGACCAAGAAATAAATGTGAAGGAATAAATCTGGTTGTTCAATTGTTTGTGGTTTCATACATACACACAGTAAATAGCACACCCCCCCCCCCAATTCAATCTAGGAGATACTCCCCCCCCTCCTCCCCCCTTAAGGATGTTGTTTTGTTATTCTTATTTGATCTTTGCTCAATACAAAGGAAATAAAAAAAAAAAAAAAAAAACTTCTTAAAAAACAAAGCTTAAATTAAGTGTACTTGTATCAATTAGTATGGATCAGTTAGGTCATTAAATTTGTAATAGAGCTAGACTAACAATTAAAAAAAAAGCATTTGTAAATATAAAAAAAGAATAAAGAGAACGACCTGAATTCGAACTTGTGAACTAACGCACTAACCACTCTACTAGCGAAGAGTCTATGAACATGGAAGATTGTAGAGTTACCTATTTGGTAATTGGTTATTTTTTAAAATTGATTCTTGTGTTGTCAGGTGAAAGAAATAACCTCTGCGAATTTTCAGCTTGATCCGAGATTGGGTGTCGGAGAAATAACGTGTACAAACTGTTGGCCAGACAGACAGACAGACACACAGTTTTATAAAAAAAAAAACTACCTCCTTAATAATTACAACAGATAGAATTTTTTTTTAGAGAATAAGAGAGAGTGAGAGTAAGAGAGAGAGAGAGAGAGTGGGAATGAGATGAGATAATGAAAGAGAGAGTGAGAGAGAGTGAGAATGAGAGAGAAAGAGTGAGAGAGAGAGAGAGAGACACTATCGAAGTAATCTTAAAATAAGAACAATGAAACAATTAGATTTTAAAGCTTGCCTCGTTTTCAAACCGAGTTCAAGGGGAAAAAATGTGTATAAAAATAAGTTGTTAGTACCTCTGTGTACAAGACATACTTTTATTTAGGGTAGAAATAATCTCAAATGATTTGAAGTGTACATACTATGATTGTTTCACTTCATTAGTGCAATGCAAATAACCTTGGCATAGTCCCAACGTATATTGAACGTATTGAAGCAATGTACCAGCCCGTCCTAAACCGGGACCAATCGTCATAGTAGGCCTGAACACAGACCTGTGACGTGGCAACGAGCAATTGGTCTACCCAGACCATTGTTTGCCACGTCACGGGTCCACTATGACGATTGGTCTCGCACAAAACTGGGCTGTTCGTGATCACAAGTACTGTAAAGGAAGATAACTCTGGCCTCCATCAGCTGTCTGCCAAGATTTGCATCTCTCCCGAGTTGGACTGTTATTTCCTGCTGACGTCTCTTTTGTGTGTGGCACGTCTCTATTGATGTGACGGAACGCTGACGGCTCTGGTGCAGGTGTAATTTACAGTTTCAGGGCTCAGGCTAATGGTTGGGGAGTAACGAGGAGGAAAAACAACAACAACAAGGGGGCTACGCTACCGTCTGCCAAGACGGACGACACGCTCTGGGTGCCAAAACGTCCTCATGGTGACACACATCCATGAAACGTAAGAGCATTGTGGGCGTGCCTTATGTTCGGTGGCTCGTCCCTGGGGATTTCATGTATAGACCTAGACCTATGTACTGAAGTTCGCAAGTTATTTTGTTTGTATGCAGATATATAGCATAAAATTTTACTTAAAAAAAACAACAACAACTGACACTTAGAAAAGCATATTTAGATTTGAGAAGGCCCTAAGCTATTTGAAATATAGGGCCTTTTTTGGGACCCATCATAAGTCCAGATATTATGTATCAATGCTAAATATTTCTTGGAAGCCCTAAACTACAATTTAATGGCCTATTGATAGATCCGGAGCTAATAAATAGACAATAATCAAATCTGCTGTAACCAGTTCAATTTTTTTACGTTTTAGCGTTTCTCATATCTTAGCGGCCGCGAAAGGCGAAAAGCCGCTTTATTGGTTTTGAGTAGTCCGTTCGTCCGTCAGTCAAGCTTAGATCTCAAAAACTAAAATCGCTATTGAAAATCAAATTTCACAATTGCCCGTATCGCCCTATCTGTTCTTCTTCACAATGTTGTTGATGATAATATTGTAGATGTTGTTGCTTTTGTAATCGTTGTTTTTAATTTAGTTGTTGCTTCAATCATTGTTGTTGTTGTTACTTTCAACTTCGTGGTTTTAATGTGGATGTCTTTGGTGATGTGTTATTGTTTTTTTCTCTGCTAATTTGATGTTTTTGGCTTTGCCTACGTTGAATGTAACAAAATGTAGGTCTGAAAGTAGGACTGTGTATCCACGTGAAAAAAAAAAGAATTCTTACTGATTCTTTAGAGTCGAAGACAAGCCTTAGAGTGATAGCAGTTGCTGGGGTATTTGTAATTAGCCTACTTTTAAGTTGAAACATATTCTCAAAATAGTTTTTTTTTGTTGTGAAATCTTTTTTTTTAAAGTCCCCTATTCAAGCTCTCCGCAGATATTCTTACATTATATACACATCGCTTGCATTATGACAAAACACAACGTCAATACTTTGAACCATAAAATAAATTAAAAAAAAAAAAGATGGGGGGGGGGGGTGGAGGTCGACCTAGATTTAACCCTGAGACCGGGTCGACTAGATATGGAAAACATCCCTTTTAAGATCGTTCCATAAGACCCAAGCTGTTCTTCGTACCAGTACGTTTTTTTTTCTCACATTTAAATAAGGCCCTCTTCTCCCCCTGCCCCCACTCTCAATGTGCACCAATACATCTCCGCCATTCTCGTCTCGTTTTAATACCAAATCATCTTGTGGACCATCTGTGACCCAAGGGAGAGAAGCTCTATTTAAATGAGTACACATCTATTGGACATGGGCCAGTTAGCTAACTTAGACATACATACATGTCATAGAAAAATAGTTATCCTTTCACCCCCCTCCCTCCCCCTGCTTTTCTACACGTTAGCATGTCCACATGTTACGTAGCGAATGATCTCCCCTTACCTTGCTTGTATACGATGTGTATATGGGTTAGTGTTTAAAACATGATTTCTGTATTTTTTTTTTTATGATATAGTTTTGTCTTTTGGGGTCATTGATTCACTAACACCAGGTGTACAGATGTTGGTATCGACTGCTGGGATTGGGGGTGGGGGACAGTGGACAGATGAAGGTTTGAATAAATGATAAATGATACTATTGAATACACGAATTTTTTTAATGATAGTTTCTTTTTAATTAGCCTGATATATATATATATATATATATATATATATATATATATATATATATGTATGTATGTGTGTATGTGTGTGTGTAAAAGGAGAGAGAAAGATATAGATGGATGGATGAAAGGATAGATAAAATGCTATCAAGTCTTTGAGATATGGTGATGAGCACTCTACTCCTATATTAGCGATGGCGCCTCTTCTCCTCCTTGTATCATCTCCGTGTGATTTTACTTTTTTGTTTTCTCATTAACATCCTTGTTTGTAACAGTGAAATACTAGGCCATACTGTTTCTGCAATACTAAATAGTGTATTGACTCTCTTGAATTTAAATTGCGTTAAAGCTTTGCTGTCCAATCAACAATGTGGATACTGTTTCTCTTGAATACTAAGTGCATTAGCTTTGTCAGACCTTTCGATATATAGGCCTAAGGGTAATCTGTTCCTGTGGCTGACGGTTAGCGAGGGTTTCATGTGACCATCAGAGCAACCAGCAGTCTTAACTTTCCCAAAATGTACCCATAAAGAGTTGGGTGGACTCAAGGGCGTCCTAAAAATTCCGAAATTAAAAATCCCTGTCTTTACCAAGATTTGACCTTAGATCCCTCGGTTTAGAAGTCAAACAATTTACCACTTTACCCCAACGCCTAATATTATAATTGTGCTATCTGTTATAAATCGGTAACAAATCTGTTATAAATCTGTTATAAATCTGTTTACTTATGCTTCGAACAACCTATACAAGCGCAGCAGGTCACAACTTTTGTCCATGCTAGGGGCACCACCTAGAAATTAACCCCTTTCTAAGAAGTTAGGGTCAATAGGTCAATACATTCACCAAATCGTGTTACTGTCAATAGACCCCAACATAAATGAACCAGTTTATCTGGCAAATGCATACTAACGCGATTCACGAGCTGTCAAATGATATAATAAGAATTCCGACACGCAAGAGTGAGCTTAGGACAGTTCTGTTGGCGCCTCAGACGACACGGCGCCAGAGATCAACCGCCCTAAAGACACCCGCCCCTACTAAGTTACCGCTAAGCAGAGATTGATGGGGAATCCAAAACACGATGGTACTTTTTTTACTTACTTTCTTTCCGCAGCTTCTCCCTCGTGTTGGCGTCACGAGTTGCCTAACGACATTTGCAGGCTTTGGTGAAATTACGAAGATTTGTCAGAAAGTTGTTTGGGTCGAGCGAGCAATGGAGACCAACATTTGGAACATCATTTTGTGGTCTCTGTTATTCCAATGAACAAAAGATTTACTATAAATCCCACCCTACACACATAAACAAATCTACATTTTTATAATATAAGTTTCTTTCAAGGTCCGAAACGATACTATAATCTTAGTTCCTTATCTTCCAGTTCCTTGTCCTCCAGTTCCTAGTCGTCTAGTTCCTTGTCCCTCAGTTCCTTATCCTCCATTTCCTTGTCCTCTAGTTGCTTGTCCTCCAGTACCGTATTCTCCATTTCCTTGTCCTATAGTTCCTTGTCATCTAGTTCCTTGTCCTCCAAATCCTTGTTCTCTAGTTCCTTGTCCTCTAGTACCTTGTTCTCCAGTTCCTTGTCCTCTAGTCCCTTGTTCTTCAGTTCCCTGTCATTTAGTTCCTTGTCCTCTAGTTCTTATTTCAGTAAACCGTCTTGTTGAAAGATTGAGGCCCAAACATCAAGTCTCTTTTAAAAGGTTGTCTTCATATTGAGATCATTATGATACTCAAAACAATGTTACTAGAAGTTTAACTTCTGTGTTCAGTTCCTAATAGGCATACAGATCATAAGGTGAGGTATTCATAATAAAGTACATTATTAATCTGGCTTTGAAATTTTGCATTGAAGGAGCAAAGTACAATGAAGCATGTAATTCTGAGATCATTAAAGGGCAGATTACTATACAGAATACAATATTATGATGTTTTAAAGGCAGATAACAATGAATAACTTATTTCAAAGATGTTAAAATAATCATTGTATATATAGGTATTTCCTTGATTTCCAATGATACAATCTGTATCTGTTCTTTATACACTTTTTAGAAACTGACATTTTTCTGACGAACTCTCATGGAACTTCTAACCTGTCAGTTCATTGCGTTTTTTTATGTGGTTTAATGTGATATTAATTCTGTAGCTGATTCATATCTATGTACATATATATATATAGTTCGTCCATCGTGGTTCGAGGATGACCACTTTGTCATCCAGGGGGCTGAGGGCTTTGCACTGGGGTTTTATGCTTCCTCATGTGGCTGGTGAGACCTATGTGAGCCCGGAATGTTCGGCCGCACACTGGGCAGATTTATATTACGTAGCGCTAGAACGAAGACTTTGCCATTCAGATTGAAGAGCCTGGCACTACTTTCACTGTTCATTATTTATAAGATAACGCAGTTCTGTCTCGCTTATAAGATAACGCAGTTCTGTCTCTCTTATAAGATAACGCAGTTCTGTCTCGCTTATAAGATAACGCAGTTCTGTCTCTCTTATAAGATAACGCAGTTCTGTCTCGCTTATAAGATAACGCAGTTCTGTCTCGCTTATAAGATAGCACAGTTCTGTCTCTCTTATAAGATAACGCAGTTCTGTCTCTCTTATAAGATAGCGCAGTTCTGTCTCTCTTATAAGATAACGCAGTTCTGTCTCTCTTATAAGATAACGCAGTTCTGTCTCTCTTATAAGATAACGCAGTTCTGTCTCTCTTATAAGATAACGCAGTTCTGTCTCTCTTATAAGATAACGCAGTTCTGTCTCTCTTATAAGATAGCGCAGTTCTGTCTCTCTTATAAGATAACGCAGTTCTGTCTCTCTTATAAGATAGCGCAGTTCTGTCTCTCTTATAAGATAACGCAGTTCTGTCTCTCTTATAAGATAGCGCAGTTGTATCAAGGACACGAATATTTACAATTTCTTTGTCTCTGTTTCTGTCTCTCTGTCTCTTTCTCTTAGTCTCTTTCGCTGTTTCTGTCTCTTTCTCTTAGTCTCTTTCGCTGTTTCTGTCTCTTTCTCTCAGTCTCTCTCGCTGTTTCTGTCTCTCTGTCTCTTTCTCTCAGTCTCTCTCGCTGTTTCTGTCTCTGTCTCTTTCTCTCAGTCTCTTTCGCTGTTTCTGTCTCTTTCTCCCAGTCTCTCTCTTTGTTTCTGTCTCTTTCTCTCAATCTCTCTATCTGTTTCTGTCTCTCTGTCTCTTTCTTTCAGACTGTTTCGCTGTCTCTGTCTCTTTTTCTCAGTCTCTCTCGCTGTTTCTGTCTCTCTGTCTCTTTCTCTCAGTCTCTTTCGCTGTTTCTGTCTCTTTCTCTCAGTCTCTCTCGCTGTTTCTGTCTCTTTCTCTTTCTCTCAGTCTCTATCGCTGTTTCTGTCTCTTTCTCCCAGTCTCTCTCTTTGTTTCTGTCTCTTTCTCTCAGTCTCTCTCGCTGTTTCTGTCTCTCTGTCTCTTTCTCTCAGTCTCTTTCGCTGTTTGTCTCTTTCTCTCAGTCTCTTTCGCTGTTTCTGTCTCTCTGTCTCTTTCTCTTAGTCTCTTTCGCTGTTTCTGTCTATTTCTCTCAGTCTTTTTCGCTGTTTATGTCTCTTTCTCCCAGTCTCTCTCGCTGTTTCTGTCTCTTTCTCTCAGTCTCTCTCGCTGTTTCTGTCTCTCTGTCTCTTTCTCTCAGTATCTCTCGCTGTTTCTGTCTCTGTCTCTTTCTCTCAGTCTCTTTCGCTGTTTCTGTCTCTTTCTCCCAGTCTCTCTTTTTGTTTCTGTCTCTTTCTCTCAATCTCTCTTGCTGTTTCTGTCTCTCTGTCTCTTTTTTTTCAGACTCTTTCGCTGTCTCTGTCTCTTTTTCTCAGTCTCTCTCGCTGTTTCTGTCTCTTTCTCTCAGTCTCTTTCGCTGTTTCTGTCTCTGTCTCTTTCTCTCAGTCTCTTTCGCTGTTTCTGTCTCTTTCTCTTAGTTTCTCTCGCTGTTTCTGTCTCTTTCTATCAATCTCTTTTGCTTTTTCTGTCTCTCTGTCTCTTTATCTCAGTCTCTCTCGCTGTTTCTGTCTGTCTTTCTCTTTCTTTCAGACTCTTTCGCTGTTTCTGTCTCTTTCTCTCAGTCTCTCTCGCTGTTTCTGTCTCTCTGTCTCTTTCTCTCAGTTTCTCTCGCTGTTTCTGTCTCTCTGTCTCTTTCTCTGTCTCTTTCGCTGTTTCTGTCTCTCTGTCTCTTTCTTTCAGACTCTTTCGCTGTTTCTGTCTCTTTCTCTCAGTCTCTTTCGCTGTTTCTTTCTCCCAATCTCTCTCGCTGTTTCTGTCTCTTTCTCTCAGTCTCTCTCGCTGTATCTGTCTCTTTCGCTGTTTCTGTCTCTTTCTTTCAGTCTCTTTCGCTGTTTCTGTCTCTTTCTCTCAGTCTCTCTCGCTGTTTCTGTCTCTGTCTCTTTCTCTCAGTCTCTTTCGCTGTTTCTTTCTGTTTCTCTCAGTCTCTCTCGCTTTTTCTGTCTCTTTCTCTCAGTCTCTTTCGCTGATTCTGTCTCTTTCTCTCAGTCTCTCTCGCTGTTTCTGTTTCTCTGTCTCTTTCTCTCAGTCTCTTTCGCTGTTTCTGTCTCTTTCTCTCAGTCTCTCTCGCTTTTTCTGGCTCTGTTTCTTTCTCTCAGTCTCTTTCGCTGTTTCTGTTTCTTTCTCTCAATCTCTCTTGCTGTTTCTGTCTCACTGTCTCTTTCTTTAAGACTCTTTCGCTGTTTCTGTCTCTCTGTCTCTTTCTATTAGTCTCTTTCGCTGTTTCTGTCTCTTTCTCTCAGTCTTTTTCACTGTTTCTGTCTCTTTCTCTCAGTCTCTTTCGCTGTTTCTGTCTCTTTCTCTCTGTCGCTCTCTCTGTTTCAGTATCTGTCTCTTTCTCTCAGTCTCTTTCGCTGTTTCTGTCTCTTTCTCTCAGTCTCTCTCGCTGTTTCTGTCTCTGTCTCTTTCTCTCAGTCTCTTTCGCTGTTTCTTTCTGTTTCTCTCAGTCTCTCTCGCTTTTTCTGTCTCTTTCTCTCAGTCTCTTTCGCTGATTCTGTCTCTTTCTCTCAGTCTCTCTCGCTGTTTCTGTTTCTCTGTCTCTTTCTCTCAGTCTCTTTCGCTGTTTCTGTCTCTTTCTCTCAGTCTCTCTCGCTTTTTCTGGCTCTGTTTCTTTCTCTCAGTCTCTTTCGCTGTTTCTGTTTCTTTCTCTCAATCTCTCTTGCTGTTTCTGTCTCACTGTCTCTTTCTTTAAGACTCTTTCGCTGTTTCTGTCTCTCTGTCTCTTTCTTTTAGTCTCTTTCGCTGTTTCTGTCTCTTTCTCTCAGTCTTTTTCACTGTTTCTGTCTCTTTCTCTCAGTCTCTTTCGCTGTTTCTGTCTCTTTCTCTCTGTCGCTCTCTCTGTTTCAGTATCTGTCTCTTTCTCTCAGTCTCTTTCGCTGTTTCTGTCTCTTTCTCTCAGTCTCTCTCGCTGTTTCTGTCTCTTTCTCTCAATCTCTCTTGCTTTTTCCGTCTCTGTCTCTTTCTCTCAGTCTCTATCGCTGTTTCGGTCTCTCTGTCTCTTTCTTTCGTACTGTTTCGCTCTTTCGCTGTTTCTGTCTCTTTCTCTCAGTCTCTTTCACTGTTTCTGTCTCTCTGTCTCTTTCTTTTAGTCTCTTTCGCTGTTCCTGTCTCTTTCTCTCTTTTGCAGTTTCTGGCTCTCTGTCTCTTTCTTTCAGACTCTTTCGCTGTTTCTGTTTCTTTCTCTTAGTCTCTTTCGCTGTTTCTGTCTCTTTCTCTCAGTCTCTTTCGCTGTTTCTGTCTCTTTCTCTCAGTCTCTCTCGCTTTTTCTGGCTCTGTTTCTTTCTCTCAGTCTCTTTCGCTGTTTCTGTTTCTTTCTCTCAATCTCTCTTGCTGTTTCTGTCTCACTGTCTCTTTCTTTAAGACTCTTTCGCTGTTTCTGTCTCTCTGTCTCTTTCTTTTAGTCTCTTTCGCTGTTTCTGTCTCTTTCTCTCAGTCTTTTTCACTGTTTCTGTCTCTTTCTCTCAGTCTCTTTCGCTGTTTCTGTCTCTTTCTCTCTGTCTCTCTCGCTGTTTCAGTATCTGTCTCTTTCTCTCAGTCTCTTTCGCTGTTTCTGTCTCTTTCTCTCAGTCTCTCTCGCTGTTTCTGTCTCTTTCTCTCAATCTCTCTTGCTTTTTCCGTCTCTGTCTCTTTCTCTCAGTCTCTATCGCTGTTTCGGTCTCTCTGTCTCTTTCTTTCGTACTGTTTCGCTCTTTCGCTGTTTCTGTCTCTTTCTCTCAGTCTCTTTCACTGTTTCTGTCTCTCTGTCTCTTTCTTTTAGTCTCTTTCGCTGTTCCTGTCTCTTTCTCTCTTTTGCAGTTTCTGGCTCTCTGTCTCTTTCTTTCAGACTCTTTCGCTGTTTCTGTTTCTTTCTCTTAGTCTCTTTCGCTGTTTCTGTCTCTTTCTCTCAGTTTCTCTCGCTGTTTCTGTCTCTCTGTCTCTTTCTCTCAGTCTCTTTCACTGTTTCTGTCTCTCTGTCTCTTTCTTTTAGTCTCTTTCGCTGTTCCTGTCTCTTTCTCTCTTTTGCAGTTTCTGGCTCTCTGTCTCTTTCTTTCAGACTCTTTCGCTGTTTCTGTTTCTTTCTCTTAGTCTCTTTCGCTGTTTCTGTCTCTTTCTCTCAGTTTCTCTCGCTGTTTCTGTCTCTCTGTCTCTTTCGCTCAGTTTCTCTCGCTGTTTCTGTTTCTTTCTCTTAGTCTCTTTCGCTGTTTCTGTCTCTTTCTCTCAGTCTTTTTCACTGTTTCTGTCTCTTTCTCTCAGTCTCTTTCGCTGTTTCTGTCTCTTTCTCTCTGTCTCTCTCGCTGTTTCAGTATCTGTCTCTTTCTCTCTGTCTCTTTCGCTGTTTCTGTCTCTTTCTTTCAGTCTCTTTCGCTGTTTCTGTCTCTTTCTCTCAGTCTCTCTCGCTGTTTCTGTCTCTGTCTCTTTCTCTCAGTCTCTTTCGCTGTTTCTTTCTGTTTCTCTCAGTCTCTCTCGCTTTTTCTGTCTCTTTCTCTCAGTCTCTTTCGCTGATTCTGTCTCTTTCTCTCAGTCTCTCTCGCTGTTTCTGTTTCTCTGTCTCTTTCTCTCAGTCTCTTTCGCTGTTTCTGTCTCTTTCTCTCAGTCTCTCTCGCTTTTTCTGGCTCTGTTTCTTTCTCTCAGTCTCTTTCGCTGTTTCTGTTTCTTTCTCTCAATCTCTCTTGCTGTTTCTGTCTCACTGTCTCTTTCTTTAAGACTCTTTCGCTGTTTCTGTCTCTCTGTCTCTTTCTTTTAGTCTCTTTCGCTGTTTCTGTCTCTTTCTCTCAGTCTTTTTCACTGTTTCTGTCTCTTTCTCTCAGTCTCTTTCGCTGTTTCTGTCTCTTTCTCTCTGTCGCTCTCTCTGTTTCAGTATCTGTCTCTTTCTCTCAGTCTCTTTCGCTGTTTCTGTCTCTTTCTCTCAGTCTCTCTCGCTGTTTCTGTCTCTGTCTCTTTCTCTCAGTCTCTTTCGCTGTTTCTTTCTGTTTCTCTCAGTCTCTCTCGCTTTTTCTGTCTCTTTCTCTCAGTCTCTTTCGCTGATTCTGTCTCTTTCTCTCAGTCTCTCTCGCTGTTTCTGTTTCTCTGTCTCTTTCTCTCAGTCTCTTTCGCTGTTTCTGTCTCTTTCTCTCAGTCTCTCTCGCTTTTTCTGGCTCTGTTTCTTTCTCTCAGTCTCTTTCGCTGTTTCTGTTTCTTTCTCTCAATCTCTCTTGCTGTTTCTGTCTCACTGTCTCTTTCTTTAAGACTCTTTCGCTGTTTCTGTCTCTCTGTCTCTTTCTTTTAGTCTCTTTCGCTGTTTCTGTCTCTTTCTCTCAGTCTTTTTCACTGTTTCTGTCTCTTTCTCTCAGTCTCTTTCGCTGTTTCTGTCTCTTTCTCTCTGTCGCTCTCTCTGTTTCAGTATCTGTCTCTTTCTCTCAGTCTCTTTCGCTGTTTCTGTCTCTTTCTCTCAGTCTCTCTCGCTGTTTCTGTCTCTTTCTCTCAATCTCTCTTGCTTTTTCCGTCTCTGTCTCTTTCTCTCAGTCTCTATCGCTGTTTCGGTCTCTCTGTCTCTTTCTTTCGTACTGTTTCGCTCTTTCGCTGTTTCTGTCTCTTTCTCTCAGTCTCTTTCACTGTTTCTGTCTCTCTGTCTCTTTCTTTTAGTCTCTTTCGCTGTTCCTGTCTCTTTCTCTCTTTTGCAGTTTCTGGCTCTCTGTCTCTTTCTTTCAGACTCTTTCGCTGTTTCTGTTTCTTTCTCTTAGTCTCTTTCGCTGTTTCTGTCTCTTTCTCTCAGTCTCTTTCGCTGTTTCTGTCTCTTTCTCTCAGTCTCTCTCGCTTTTTCTGGCTCTGTTTCTTTCTCTCAGTCTCTTTCGCTGTTTCTGTTTCTTTCTCTCAATCTCTCTTGCTGTTTCTGTCTCACTGTCTCTTTCTTTAAGACTCTTTCGCTGTTTCTGTCTCTCTGTCTCTTTCTTTTAGTCTCTTTCGCTGTTTCTGTCTCTTTCTCTCAGTCTTTTTCACTGTTTCTGTCTCTTTCTCTCAGTCTCTTTCGCTGTTTCTGTCTCTTTCTCTCTGTCTCTCTCGCTGTTTCAGTATCTGTCTCTTTCTCTCAGTCTCTTTCGCTGTTTCTGTCTCTTTCTCTCAGTCTCTCTCGCTGTTTCTGTCTCTTTCTCTCAATCTCTCTTGCTTTTTCCGTCTCTGTCTCTTTCTCTCAGTCTCTATCGCTGTTTCGGTCTCTCTGTCTCTTTCTTTCGTACTGTTTCGCTCTTTCGCTGTTTCTGTCTCTTTCTCTCAGTCTCTTTCACTGTTTCTGTCTCTCTGTCTCTTTCTTTTAGTCTCTTTCGCTGTTCCTGTCTCTTTCTCTCTTTTGCAGTTTCTGGCTCTCTGTCTCTTTCTTTCAGACTCTTTCGCTGTTTCTGTTTCTTTCTCTTAGTCTCTTTCGCTGTTTCTGTCTCTTTCTCTCAGTTTCTCTCGCTGTTTCTGTCTCTCTGTCTCTTTCTCTCAGTCTCTTTCACTGTTTCTGTCTCTCTGTCTCTTTCTTTTAGTCTCTTTCGCTGTTCCTGTCTCTTTCTCTCTTTTGCAGTTTCTGGCTCTCTGTCTCTTTCTTTCAGACTCTTTCGCTGTTTCTGTTTCTTTCTCTTAGTCTCTTTCGCTGTTTCTGTCTCTTTCTCTCAGTTTCTCTCGCTGTTTCTGTCTCTCTGTCTCTTTCGCTCAGTTTCTCTCGCTGTTTCTGTCTCTTTCTCTTAGTCTCTCTCGCTGTTTCTGTCTCTTTCAATCTCTCTCGCTGTTTCTGTCTCTCTTTCTCTCAGTCTCTCTCGCTGTTTCTGTCTCTCTTTCTCTCAGTCTCTCTCACTGTTTCGGTCTCTCTGTCTTTTTCTCTGTGTCTCTCACGCTTTTTCTGTCTCTCTGTCTCTTTCTCTCTGTCTCTCTCTTTGTCTCTGTCTCCTTCTTTCTTTGTCTCTCTCTGTCTCTCTCTCTCACGCTCTCTCTGCCTCTCACTCTCTCTCTCTCTCTCTCTCTCGTTTTTGAGTACCACAGGATATGGTCCAAAGAAAATGTTAATCTACATCTTGACTTTGTACACAACATTCCTTCTCTCTCAACGCTTCATGGAGAGTTCTAAAAACATTTCCACTTGTCTCCCTTACATTAACGTCCACTCCAATGACCAATGTACACTGCTCAATAGGTCTCTTTCATTCTGGAGGGAATACTTAGACTCCAACTGTTTCAAATGTCGCCAAATGACCTGAGCCTCTCAAGTTGTCCAGATGTGGAAATGGTGAAAATATCTGAACAACGGATGGCTGCCTGGTCGTGAGGTTTGCGTGCTGGACTGTCGTTCGGATTTATCGACGGTCGAGGGTTCAAACCGCTCCCATCCCCCGTCGTCCTGCGGGAGGTTTGGACTAGGAAGTAAACTATCTTCAACTCTGAAGGAACATCCGAAACATGTAAAACATTTTACAAACAAACATTTTACAAGGAAACTCCGATGGTTTTAACACAGTTTTGATATATAAGTGTTTTAATTTACAAATAATGAATTTATACACTTTTCATTTTATTTTCAATAATAACTTAGCAAAGGTTGTTTTTTTCTGCGCTTATCGATAAACCTAGATATATTTCTAGTTCTAGACTTTAATTTGAACTAGATCTAGATCCTATTAAATACTAGAATTATTGATTAAAAAAAAAAACCAAACCATAATGTATATTTTAGTTTTGTTGAAGGGAGTACCGTAGTAACCTGCTTAAAAAATCACATGTAATGCTGTTTTTTTTTTTAACTGACATTCGAAGAATTTACTAATTTATTAAATATAAATGCTCTAAGCACATAAATAGAAAATGGTATCTCTGGTATCATGGTTACTATTACAACTTTTTTACACAGAATTAAAATATATCAACAATTCAAATTTGATAGAACATCGCAGTTTTCCTTAAATAATGTGTGTCTTTATTAAATAATGTGTGTCTTTATTAAATAATGTGTGTCTTTATTAAATAATGTGATGCGTTGTAATTCTATAGTGATGATTATTTTGGACACCCTATTCTGTTCCTGATATCTGAGAGTTTTAAAATCACATCAAAGTACGTTCTCATTGTCTCTATCATGTGAGTAACTGTAGTGCACTTTCTGTCATAGATGAAGTTCTATCTTATTTCTTAAACGTTCTATCTTATATCTTATGTTTTATCTAAGGTTCTTTCTTTTTTATATCATATCTTATACTGTATCTTATCCTTATCTTATATATTATCTTATATCTTAAGTTAGACACTACACACACACACACACTCACACACACAAGAAATAAATCTAATGAGCACAACCGACGTTTTGAACTAGACAGGCTGCTCTGACTAATTTTGAGTATTTGAAGACCATCTCGAGCTGTCCTAACACCTGTGACTTGTGCTGCAGGTGGGCTAGGGGAGACCACTCATCTCTGTGACTAATTATTGCAATAATAGATAAAAATACCCAGGGGAAGGCTGTAAGGGGCAAAGTAAAAAAAAAAGGTTGCAAGTTACTCTGAAGTCCAATCAGTAGGTCTGTAATTATTTTGTTTACCGCTTCATCCCTCCCTCCCAGAGTCTTAGTGCTCAATCTTTCTTGTAAATCACTGATTGCCTTGTCTACTAGTTCCATTCAAATGTCGACATTTTGTGTTATAAATAATAACAGACACAAATGGGGACAACTTCAGAGAGTGTGTTTGATTCTGAGTCAAATGTATGTGTTTGGAGCCTGATTGAGACTGGGCTTATGTTTTTTTGGAGCCTGATTGAGACTGGGCTTATGTTTTTTTTTTAGCCTGATTGAGACTGGGCTTCTGTTTTTTTGGAGCCTGATTAAGACTGGGCTTATGTTTTTTTTTAGCCTGATTGAGACTGAGCTTATGTTTTTTTTTGAGCCTGATTGAGACTGGGCTTCTGTTTTTTTAGATCCTGATTGAGACTGGGCTTCTGTTTTTTGGATACTGATTGAGACTGTGCTTATGTTTTTTTAGATCCTGATTGAGACTGGGCTTCTGTTTTTTTTGAGCCTGATTGAGACTGGGCTTATGTTTTTTTTTAGATCCTGATTGAGACTGGGCTTATGTTTTTTTAGATCCTGATTGAGACTGGGCTTATGTTTTTTTAGATCCTGATTGAGACTGGGCTTCTGTTGTTTTGGAGCCTGATAGAGACTGTGCTTCTGAAATTGGATTATGTTAGTGACTGGGCTTCTGTGTTTGGATCCTGATTGAGACTGAGCTTCTTAATCGATTTGAGAACGTCCATAACAGGACGCCCCTCTTCTGGGTTCTTGACAGCTGCAGGAAATTGGTCTATTTGCTGGTCACACAGTCAAATCTTAAAGTAAGAACCACGGACATAAAAATTCATAAGGCTTACATGGTTTAAAGAGGAACTGAACTCTTTCATCTAAATAGAGGCCTCGACCCATAATAACTTTGCTGTCCTCATAGACCATGCCTCTTTATATAGAGTTATCAATGTTATAATGTATTTATAATGTATGTGTTGTTACGATAAGATTATTTCAATGTTTTTGTCCTAACTAAAAAAAAAGTCAATTTCAACAATCTTCATCCCACAAATATCTATTGTATCTGTCTACAGTCGCAAAGCGACATTGGATCATTCAAAGAAATGAGATGAAACCTGGAAATTAGCTATGGTCAGAACAATGTCGCCCACAGAGTGGTTCCTTCTCTCCCCCATCTAGACGAAGCTGATGTGTCCAAATAAAAGGTATGGTGCTAATGCAGCTTGGTATCAGCGACGTCGCAGGTGCTGTCCCAGGGCATAGCCAGGTACAGCTGTGTGCTGCAAATTGCCCAATGGTTGATGGCTCCTGATTCTTCCTCGGGGTTGATTCCCGAAGCCTTTCTCCCATGTTTGTGCATAGCCGCAAGTCAATAGAAGTTCTAAGAAGTATACACGTTTGTTACAGAACATCTATGTAAAGCTTGTACATGTGAAATGAATGAATTGCTGACTACATTTTTGTACGTGTAACAGGTACCTTTGACCTACCAGAGGTAAATACTTCTGCTTTTAGAAACTCAGACTGAACATTGTATGCGTATACGCTATACATATGAACAAAAAAATGATATGCAGTTTGAGTTCATCAACAAATAATATGCCAAATGATGATACATTTGTAAGTAACTTAATGGGTGGTTACTCTGGTTACTACTGAACCTTAGGGGCTGCCTGAGTCTATGTGTAACTCCATTTCTTTATTTAAAATTTAAATCTAAGCTAATAATAATATTATTACGCCAAAAAGCCTTATTCAATTGTATTTAATGTCCAGCGCTTCCAAAAGGCATTTCAGCCAAGACACAGTTCTGTATCTCATCTCGCTGCATCTATCTACCCGTCAAAAGTCAAGACACAGTTCAGTATCTCGCTGCATCTATCTAGCCGTCAAAAGTCAAGACACAGTTCTGTATCTCGCTGCATCTATCTAGCCGTCAAAAGTCAAGACACAGTTCAGTATCTCGCTGCATCTATCTACCCGTCAAAAGTCAAGACACAGTTCAGTATCTCGCTGCATCTATCTACCCGTCAAAAGTCAAGACACAGTTCTGTATCTCGCTGCATCTATCTACCCGTCAAAAGTCAAGACACAGTTCTGTATCTCGCTGCTACTGCATCTATCTACCCGTCAAAAGTCAAGACACAGTTCAGTATCTCGCTGCATCTATCTAGCCGTCAAAAGTCAAGACACAGTTCTGTATCTCGCTGCTACTGCATCTATCTAGCCGTCAAAAGTCAAGACACAGTTCTGTATCTCGCTGCATCTATCTACCCGTCAAAAGTCAAGACACAGTTCTGTATCTCGCTGCATCTATCTACCGGTCAAAAGTCAAGACACAGTTCAGTATCTCGCTGCTACTGCATCTATCTAGCCGTCAAAAGTCAAGACACAGTTCTGTATCTCGCTGCATCTATCTAGCCGTCAAAAGTCAAGACACAGTTCTGTATCTCGCTGCATCTATCTAGCCGTCAAAAGTCAAGACACAGTTCTGTATCTCGCTGCATCTATCTAGCCGTCAAAAGTCAAGACACAGTTCTGTATCTCGCTGCATCTATCTAGCCGTCAAAAGTCAAGACACAGTTCTGTATCTCGCTGCATCTATCTAGCCGTCAAAAGTCAAGACACATAGAGATCGCATTAGTAGAATGTAAATATTCATGCATTTTGTCTGTTTGTATGCGCGTAAGTGTTTTATGGGAGTTGAGGGGAGGGGGCGTGAGTAGTGTTAGTGTACTGCTGAGTTCTGAAATTTCCTCCATTAGTAAGAACGCCAGTGAAAGATGAGGTAAGTGTTGTCGGCGCTAAGGAAACCAGACCAGAGCCGCTCTATATTTGTGTATATTTTGACCTTTTTTTTTTTCTTACTTTCTTTAACTCTTACCCCCTTCCCCCTTTTTTCTTTTTCCACCCTTCAAGTCGTAGGAGGGGAAGTCGGGAAGCAAGGGGAAGTAATGCAGAAACCAGACTTTGAGCAGACAGTGTGGCGCCAGACAGAAGGCTGGACCACCTGCACAACCCATCACATGTTGGATTTGTGATTCTATCAGTGTACATGTGGAGAGAAATCTTACAACTTTTTTTTTTCTTTTTTGCCTTTCTCTCTATCTCTCACACTCTCTTTCTTACTCACTCTCCTCTTCTAGACTCGTCCTACTTCTGTTCTGTTCATACTCTTTTCTTTTAACCTTATATGCTCTCTATTGTTCCTCTATCTATCTATCTATCTATCTATCTATCTATCTATCTATCTATCTATCTATCTATCTATCTATCTATCTATCTATCTATCTATCTATCTATCTATCTATCTATCTATCCATCCATCCATCCATCTATCCACCCATCCATCCATCCATCCATCCATCCATCCATCCATCTATCTATCTATCCATCATCAATCCATCCATCCATGCATAGATCCATCCATCCATCCATCTATCTATCTATCTATCTATCTATCTATCTATCTATCTATCTATCTATCTATTTATCTAGCAATTTATCTATCTATCTTTCCAGGGCCGGTCGCAGTGGGCCCCGCCCTTTCATAGGCCCCGCGCTAATTCTATGTGTAATTATTAATAGAAAAATATATACGAACAATTCCTGGAAATGTCCTGCATTTATTAAAATCTACTCAATAGACACAATTGTCATTTGTGGGTGTCATTCATAACAGAAAATGCCAATCCTATGCGCGATAAAAAAAAGCCATTGTCAGCTTTCCTGCAATAAAATGTAATAATCGGACGAATTTTCCACTTAACCGGGAGTTTCAATACCTTATTTACTTTTATAGTCACTGGCATATGCCATATGTTGCAAGGTTCGTAAAGTAAAGTTAACTTGATCGCAATTTTGTACTTAGTAAAGAATGAATAAAATGCAATGTCGAATTTATTTTCTAATACAAAATCTTAATTGTCACTTATTATAATTATTCCCAGCAAGACTAGGCCACGCGCAATCAGTTTCGCATAGGGCCCCGCAATTGTTAGGACCGGCACTGTATCTATCTGTGACTATCTATCTATCTATCTGTCTATCTATCTATCTATCTATCTATCTATCTATCTATCTATCTATCTATCTATCTATCTATCTATCTATTCTTTGTCTCTGTCATTCCCTGCATGTTTTTGCTCTTTACTTCTGGATGACCTACACTGTCTTCACGTGTAAACCTGTAGAAGCCAGAAAGATGTGACCAGGGAAGACTTCAGATACAGGCACACACGTCAAACTAATGTCATTGACATGTGCAAGTATTTAGAGGTGTAGTCTAGAGACTCTATGGAAATATGTCGACCAAACAGACACGGGGACGCTTTATCTCTAACGGGAACTTTCTGGAACCCTTGCTTGGTTTAAAAAAAAAGTTTTTCTTGACCAAATCGAGGTGGTAAAGCGGTAAACCGAGAGATCCCGAGTTCGAATCTCGGTGAAGACTGGGATTTTGAATTTTGGGATTAAATGGGCACCTGACATTGGGAGAAAGTAAAGAGGTCGGCGGTTGTGTTGGCTGCACGACACCCTCGTTAACCGTTGGCCATAGATACAGATGACCTTTACATCATCTGCTCCATAGATCGCAATGTTTGCAAGGGTACTTTACTTTTTTTTGTTTGTTTATAAATCGAAGATCTTGGACTAAGTTATCAATTAGGTTTCAGCTTAAAGCACGACAGAACTACTTGAGAAACATTCGACTACTCTGAATACACACACAAGTGTACAGGGGCGTAGCAAGGGTCGGTGTCACCTGGTGTTTTTAACTAATAGTGTCAAAAACAACCCATTTTTAAAAAAATAAACTTTCCAATCGACCTTTCATTGCTTTACTCTTTTTATTTGTTAATAACCTAATGCGAATAGATATCTATCTATAGTTGCATTGAATAGTGTAACATTTCTAGGTGTGTGGATAACGTCATTAGTTTATGTGATGATAATTATGATCTCTCTCCATCTGGGTATTATAATACTTCTGCTAACGCGAATGTCATGTCGAGGTTATAACTTGAGCAGCAGTGTAGTAGCACAACAGATCTTACAATTCTAAAAACAACGACACGTAGGACCAGATACGATTGACTGGCTCTTGAACACCAAGGACTCGTTTCAATCATCATAGCATAAGGCATAGAGAAAATGTTGAGAAAAGTACAACAATAACATAAACAGTCTAAAGTTTTTTTTTTTTTTTTGGGGGGGGGGGAATGTAGTACACATTTTTATATTCTCAATTTAATTTTTAAAATCTTGTGTAATTCCTTTAGTCTGTGAGACAGTGTCATATATAGTGACAGAGAGGAGTGTCCGAGAGAGAGAGAGAGTGAGATAGCCTCAGAGAATTAAAGAGAGAATAATGGACAAGTACATGCAGAGATAGTCACAGGGAAACACAGAGAGAGCGAGAGAGAGGCCGAGAGTCAGAGAGAGAGAGAGAGACTTACACATAAAGAGAGAGATAGAGAGACTTACACATAAAGAGAGAGAGAGAGAGACTTACACATAAAGAGAGAGATAGAGAGAGAAAATACTATTAGACCTAGTACCAACAACTCTTCAGAAACGATACATGTTGACCAAAGAGGGAACTTGATGACAGTTCAATGTTACAAGTACATGAAGTATTTACTAAAGCATCAATACATTCAACAATACATGTATTGTGGATATAGAACTAAATAAAAAGGGGCCATTATGTAAGTTAAGTACCTTGAAATATAATTATAAAAGTATAACAAAAATAGCATAATGACCTAGAACCCACTCTACCAATATACAGTAAATCAACAGAAGTATCCCAAAATATTAATGAAGTATAATATGTAACATTAAAACTTTTTTTTTATATAAAAGCACCATTCACTCGAAACATTTGCACTGTGTATAGTTAAGTCTTTATTTTCTAGAATGACTGCCGGAAGCGCTTTATGCGCGCTGGACTGTCGTTTGGTCGTCGTTAATGATCCGGGGTTCATACCCTGCCCGCTGCCATCCCCCTTCGTCCTGCGGGAGGTTTGGGCTAGGATGTAGATTACCTTCAACTTTGAAAGAACATCCATAACATGTAAAACATTTTACAATCATTTTACAGTAAAATCATTTTACAATCATTTTGATCTAAAAGACATATCATTCCAATTAGCTCTCAACCTCTCTACCCGCCCTCCCCTCATTTGAGCTCCTCTAGTTTCTCTGTTCGGTTAGTCAATTACAGCAACTAATTCGTTAGCTTCATCTGTCATCATCAAGTTTACGTTCGGGAAAGTGGGTGGAGCTTAGACACGCAATACTAAAGACAACTATTGGAGAAATGACAGGAGCGTGACTTAATGGGCGTGGCATAAAATGTAAAACAAAAGTTCAGACTAAAAAGTTCAGACTAAATATAAACAACTCTAGGAATACGTTAAAGTGGAAATTATGTTCTGACATTCATTACATACACTCAGTAGAGTAAGACAGAAATACAGTACACGCCCTTTTTTTTTTATTCATCAATTCATCTATAAACGAAATAAAACACACCCACAGACACACCCACAGACACACACACAGACACACACACACAGACACACCCACAGACACACTTAAGGAGCGTAAGTTATTGGTGTGACTTTGGATCTGCTAGGACAAAGTCAACAATGTGGTGGGCAGATTGTATTCCATTGGACATCAAATGTAACTACTAGCCTAAAAAACGACAAAGATATTGAACAGCTAATGAGTTGGGTTTTTTTTTTAGCTCACATAATTGTCAAAATTATAATTTTTATGTATTTGTTAAAAAAAAACAACTGATCAATTATTGAAGTATTGATTTGGAAATGAAACAAAAGTAATGGCAGAGTGACTTTAAGTGTTAAGCATGATGATTTTAAATATAGGGCGAGGATGTACCAAACTGATAAAGGAGGAGTAATAACACCGGCAAAGAAAGAAGTTTATGGTGTAGGGAAATATGAATATTGCTGCTGAATAAATTCACAAATGTATTTGTCAGATGTTGATTGCCTTGTCTTTCTGGGATGTTCCTAACTCCAGTGAATTTTACGCAGTAAGCGAAAGTATTACTCTATTATAAAATTGAAAACATTAACGAATTATCCAAATGTTTTAAACATTAGGTAGTTTTATAGTCACGTGTATAACTCTACACTATGCTGACGAACTGCATGATTTTCTTTGTAATGACATACAAAACTATTGCCTAAAAATTGAAGTAGCTACTGCTAACAAGCAGCAACAAAATGAATACTCCGTATATTTAGAATATTTACAAGCATAGGTGACACTTGGTCATATATAAAAAAATAATAAATTTTTAGAGGCCCCCGAAAGGGGAATTGACGCCATTAGTTTTGTGTGGTCTGTCTGTCCATCCGTCCCGTTTAGATCTTGTAAACTAGAAAAGATGTTGAAAATCCGACATCATGATATTTTAGACCATTCAAAGTTCGAATACAACAGCTACTTCTTTTCTGAAAGCGAACAATCTAATTTGTTAAATAACTTATGCAAGCAGTTTCTTCATAAAATACACCACATTTGCAACTATTCACTATTAATAGTAACAAACACGGGAGGCTTTTAAGTAAGGGGCATGACTAATCATATTTTTAACACATTTATGCAAACAGTTTTATAATTTTTGTCAAAAAATATTTTTTTAACAATTGTATTGCTAAGTTAATTATGTTCTGTCCATAGACTTATATATACTATATCTAGACTGGACATGGAGACTTTTTAACACTACAAAAAATGTCGTGAACATTTTGTAGAAAGTTGGATCTAGGCGTTGTTTTGTTAAGTAGTTAAAAGAAGTAAAGGCTTTTTTTTTTCAACCCTTACATAAGTAACACATAATTTAATCTTTAGATCTAGATCTAGTAAATGAACATAAAAATAAGAGTAATTCCGCCTCATAATTATTATTTTGCAATATTTAGATACATAATATTCTTTATCAAAAGACTGAATGCAACACTAAATTGTGATTTTTTGTGTATTTTTGATAATCAATTAGGCCTACTAGATCTAGATCTAAAAAATAAAATTATATGTTACATAGGTTAGGGTTGAAAAAAAACAACTTGACTTCTTTGAACTACTTGACAAAACAACGCCTTGATCCAACTTTCTACACAATGTTCACGATCAGTCGCAGATAAGAATTTATTTCCGGTTTCCAGTCTAGTAGTAGATATAAGTCTATGGTTCTGTCATACATAGTGCTACAAAACAAATGTTTACTTTTATTTTTAAAGAGAAAAAATATATTTAAAATATCTATAAGTGGAAAATAATTTAAAACAACAATTAATAAGTAGTATTCCACAACGTCCGGTCTTATTTCACACAAACACACACACTGTAATGGAGCTGTGCCGCCATGTTAACACTGAACCAAAGGAAGGGGAAATTATTTTTTTTTTTTACGGAAATGTTTTTTTTTCCTTAGGCTTTAAATAAGAGATTAACCCTTTACAAAACAATTAGATCAATTAGGTTATCATTATAAGACATCAGTTAGGCCAGGTTCGCATCTAACTTCACATTCACTTTCACCTATCCCTTGGTCTGTTGGACCGTTGGGACACCATACAAGATCTATAAACCTTCTTTCTGAATTCTTCTCTGTCATTTGCCTTTTCATTCTGATATTCTTTTCTGAAAATATTGAAACCTGCCTTTGTACCTGTCTGGGTGGACCACTTCGGGGGCCGATTTTGAGTTTGTAACCTTGAACCCAGGACCATCAAGACGACCGAACGACAGTTCAGCGCCCATACCGCACGACCAGGCAGCCATCCAATTATAAGACAGTTTGCACAGACCAACATTAACAGTCATTAAATAATATAGATCGGAAAATGTGTTGACACTACGGAGTGTACGGAGATTAGTGGCAAATAAAAACTCTACACACTCAATTTGAAATGCTTTGCCCATAAAGCCGCAAACATTTCTGATAGCAATTAATGCGGTAAAATAAATTAATTAGCCAATATCATCTTTCAGTTTAGTGTGCGTGATAATAAGTAACCTGTCAGATATTTTTTAAAATACTTCAACTGAAATTGGGAAAGAAAAACGATTGAAGCTGTCTTTTTAAAAAAAGCTTTTTATTGATTTGTTGATTGGTTTGGTAGCCTTTTATTGATCTAGAAAAGGCAAAAATGTAGACAATATCTGTTGCATCATAAAGTCAGGTTTTATAGGTTTGTATTGAACTGTCCCATAGGCAAGGGCTGGCTGTAGCATTATATGACTTTGTGTTGAATTGATCATATTCAAATTTGTATGACGGAGGTGGGGGGGGGGTATGATAGGGGATGATACTTGATAGTTGATGATAGTTGATGATAGTTGGATGATGCTGGAGATGTCACATGTGGCTTGGTGTAAGTACAAATTGGATATATTGTGGGTGGGGTGAGGTTGAAGACAAAGAACGCAGCAGATTGTGCTGGTGATACATACCTAGATAAAAACAGCTGTTAGTTTGGAAGGGGGGTGCGGGAGAGACGGGCATATATTGGTTTTGTTTAATTAACTTGCTTGGTGGACATAAAGGTCGGTCGTATAGCTTTAAAATTAAAAAAATGCATATGCATACTAGGCAGATGTGGGTATAGAGGTTACTGTACCATTTGGTTCAAATCCGTACTTTACTGCTCTTTTGGTCCAGAGTCAACACCATGTGACTGTACGGTTAGAGCAGGGGACTAGGGATCAAGACTTGTAAGGGTTCAGTGACTTCTAGGCATCATTCAGATGAGCTGAAACATAGAACTAAAACTAGAATTGTTTTATGCTTAGACTCAGAACGAGGCTACAATCATTTGGTATCACTTTTTAAGGGTTCTCAGGTTGAATCTGTGTGTTTGTGTGTGTACCTGTGTGTGTGTGTCTGAAACTATGTGTCTGTGTGTGAGAGAGGGGGCACTTAGCCAGACCTATATATCCTTGTTAGGAAACCAGTTCTTCGGCTCAACCATGTCTAAAGGTGTCTTTTGTACTTCTCTTCTAACATTAGTATGCGCTTCGGATTACGAAGGGTTCAAAACCTGCCCTCTGCCATCCCCTGTCGTCAAGCAGGGCGTTTGGGCTGGATTGAAATAATGTTTAATTCCTAATTAAACGTCCCTGCACTCAAAGATCTTTATGCCCGTAGACAGGTTTGTCAGTGTCCTAGAGAAACTGGATTTAGCGAAGGGAATATTTATTCACTGATATATTGGCCCCCTTCAGTCGTAGAACGACTATGGTTCATCTCGAACACTTTTTCATATGGCTGTGGAGCCCTATTTTGGAGAGACACTCCCGTCCACATATACTGCAGGTCAAGGTGGCTTTCGCTAGGTGGTAGAGGAGCCGGCCATGTTTCGTATGGCACGCTTTTCTTCACTAAATGATAAATGTTCAGAAAAGATAATTGATCATAATGACATAATGTAGCAATACATTTATAAAGTATTACATTTTTTTCACTTCACCTCTATTAATGTCTAGTACTTTGAAGTAGTGCACTCAGAGTAAAGTGTTATTTGTAATTTTTAAGTTGGTTCGTGTATCTTTAATTAACTTAGCTAGAAGCGAAAGTGAAACATATTCTGTTTTATTATAAAGAGCTTGTTTTCAGCTGTTAAATGGCCTGAATGAATAGAATTAGAATTGTTCGACTTTACTAGTAAATAAAAACATTCACCTTCAAAACTTTGTAGATCATGCATTTCGTGTGGGATTCTAGCCCATGTGGGTTGTATGCGGACTTTCATGCGTCTAGGGCAGGAAAAACTATGAACAATTTCTGAAGAAAGTTTTTACATTTGTTGTAATACCATAAAATTTTTTTTTTTTTTTTTTTTTACAATGTATCTTTTGGAAAATAAAGTGAAAAAAAAAAAAAAAGATTGGTTGAAAAGTATCGTAGTGGACTTAAAAAAAAAAAATTAACAAAAAAAATGAATCAAAATCGTATTGGATGCCCACGATATAATATATATAGCCTAAATATATTTAGGTCAGTGCGCTGAACACAGCTGACCAATGTGAAACATTGGGCAGGAAGTAAATGGGAATTGTGGGCAGAAAGACGTAGATAAAGACTGAAATGTAAAATGACAACGACAATAACATTTAAGGCAGGCGTGAGTTCATCCAAGCTTCTTGACATGCGCAGTCCAACTTATTGCTCAACTAACCATTGCGGGATGGAGGGGCTGGGGTAAAAATAAAGGGGGTGAGGGTGGGGTAGACAAAGAGTGGACAATGATGGAGAGTGTTTGGAATCACGGAGCCAGAAAATGGTTTTACCTTCAGCTTCAGATATTAGCGAAGTGTTTGTTTGTTTGTTGCACAAAGGGTCGTGCCTTGCGAGTATGTGTGTGTGTGTGTGTTTGTGTATTTGTGTGGATGTGTGCACCCAAACGATTTGAAACTCACTTAGCACATAAACGCGTACATACTCTCTCTCTCTCTCTCTCTCTCTCACACACACACACACGGACACAACGCGAACCAGTTGCCATGCACTACAGTAAACGTATTTAATTTTTTTAAAACCAAGGTGTCACTGCGTCTGTCTGTCTGTCCGGTATAAATCTTTTGAACGTTATTTCTCCCACTTCCCATTCTAGGATCACATTCAAACTTTGCACAATTATTCGTTTTCGATGTCAACACACGAATAAAAAAAGCAACAAAAATTAACTAATTAATTTATTTATTTATTTTGTATGCGGAATGTACCAACTGGGTGAAGGGAAACCCGTGACAATAAGCGCAATAGAATTAGATCGTTCGTTACAAAGTGTAAGCTTACAATCGACTAATAAAACCTTTTTTTCATAAGTACTTGAATAGCTCAGTGGCTAATCACCTCGGCCACTCATATTGGAAACTCGAGTTCGAATTCCGACATGACAAGATCTTTTTTTAAATTGCTTTTGAAAATACAGTACGGAAATCTCTTCCCGTATGATTGATCACGTGATTCATAATGATTGATTCCACACATTCAAGACCAAATCCCGTTCAATAAGCAGGGATTGGGGAAGATGTCAAGTCCCGTGAAATAAGCAGGGATTGGGGAAGATGTCAAGTCCCGTGAAATAAGCAGGGATTGGGGAAGATGTCAAGTCCCGTGAAATAAGCAGGGATTGGGGAAGATGTCAAGTCCCGTGAAATAAGCAGGGATTGGGGAAGATGTCAAGTCCCGTGAAATAAGCAGGGATTGGGGAAGATGTCAAATCCCGTTAAATAAGCAGGGATTGGGGAAGATGTCAAGTCCCGTTAAATAAGCAGGGATTGGGGAAGATGTCAAGTCCCGTGAAATAAGCAGGGATTGGGGAAGATGTCAAGTCCCGTGAAATAAGCAGGGATTGGGGAAGATGTCAAGTCCCGTGAAATAAGCAGGGATTGGGCAAGATGTCAAGTCCCGTCTCAGGGCCTGCCAGTCCCCCCCCCTTCCCGACACTTCCCCTCCCGCAACAATACATTGCCTTTGAAACTTGTGTGCCTGTGTGTGTGTGTGCGTGTTTGTGTGTGTTCTTGCTTTGAAAATCATGTTTACAAAAAAAAAATGGTTTGTTGTTGTCATACACAACTGTCTAACATAAACTCATTTGCGCGCCTTTATTACCATTTTACAACCTTAAGTATTCATCTTTCTAACAGTCAGAGTTTTTTTGTTTTTTTTTATATTTAAGCTACAGCAACAATCTAAATGCAAGTTTAAAAGAAAAACGCATTCTAGAAGCCATGTGTATTATTGACAGACCATTCCAGACACCAGCCCAGGAGAGATAACTCTAGTTCTGCGCATTCTCTGAAATAGAGAATTCTCCAGCGCCCCATCAAAATACATTCTCAGCATTAATGCTCTTTCGGTTCTGGAGGGGAAAGAAAAATACCCTAAACAGAACACCGTACGGGATGAGAGATACATAAAGCGGAAAAAAAAATTGTCGAGGTGTATGGTATAATTTGAAGAAGAGATGCTAAAGGTAAAGGAGGGAATATTCGAGGGCAGGAAAGCTGATGAGGGTGGAAAGGAGGGGGTAGAGAGAAACTGAGGAGGACTCTGGCACCTGGTTAAAACATCAAGTTCCATAACTTGGGTCTATCTGCTAGGAGAGTTGTGTTTCCACCAGGTGTTCACGGGTCTGTCTGGCGCCAGGGATATCGCCAGCTGTCGGCACACTTCCACAGATAGCTCCCAAACAAGTGGTCATGGGGGCTTGCACGTGTGGCCCGACATCCCCGGTATAGACACCCCCCCCGGCCACAACGATTTTGGGGGGCAAGGGCTGGGTTTAGGTGCTCACCCCGAGTGAAAGGATGCGTTTATAGAGTTATCTCATAGTCACCGAGGAATAGATAAAGGAAACAGAGAGAGAGAGAGAGAGAGGGGGGGGGATGGGGAGGGGGAGGGATAGAAGGTGAAAGAGAGAGGAGAAAAAAAAAGGGAGTAACGAAAGAGATGGTATCTCCCCCTTTATATCTATTTAAACATTCGAACATTTCACACTTATTTGTCGCTTCTTGAAACTTTTTTTTTATTTGGATTGATTAAAAATATATAAAACAAAGCGCTCGAGTATGTGTGTGTGTGTGTGTGTGTGTGTGTGTGTGAGAGAGAGAGAGAGAGAGAGAGATTGGCAAAGAGAGAGAAAGAGTGAGAAACAAGTAAAAAAATTACTTTTTTTCAAATACGAAGCTTATCTACGGGGAAGATCTCCACATTTACAGCCATATATTTCAATACTGTAAGATTTATTTTCTTTTTTGATATCAAACAGAATTAATCAATTACAACTATTTAATTAATTAGTTGGTTAATTTTTTGATTAAGTCATGTTTATTAGGAACAATAAATAATTGTGCAAAGTTTCAGTATAATACGAGACTTGGAAGTGGGAGAAATAACGTGTTTAAAATTTGTACCAAACAGACAGACAGAGTGAGTTGATATAAGCTTTGTACCAGACAGACAGAGTGAGTTGATAGAAGCTTTGTACCAGACAGACAGAGTGAGTTGATATAAGCTTTGTACCAGACAGACAGAGTGAGTTGATATAAGCTTTGTACCAGACAGACAGAGTGAGTTGATATAAGCTTTGTACCAGACAGACAGAGTGAGTTCATATAAGCTTTGTACCAGACAGACAGAGTGAGTTCATATAAGCTTTGTACCAAACAGACAGAGTGAGTTGATATAAGCTTTGTACCAGACAGACAGAGTGAGTTGATATAAGCTTTGTACCAGACAGACAGAGTGAGTTGATATAAGCTTTGTACCAGACAGACAGAGTGAGTTGATATAAGCTTTGTACCAGACAGACAGAGTGAGTTGATATAAGCTTTGTACCAGACAGACAGAGTGAGTTGATATAAGCTTTGTACCAGACAGACAGAGTGAGTTGATATAAGCTTTGTACCAGACAGACAGAGTGAGTTGATATAAGCTTTGTACCAGACAGACAGAGTGAGTTGATATAAGCTTTGTAAAAAAAAAGTAAGGCAGAAAAAGCGAGAGAAATAGAGAGGAAATATAGTGAGTGAGAGAGAGAGAGAGAGAAAAAGAGAGAGAGAGAGAGGAGGCGTAATAAGAGAAAGATAGAGCTAGAAGTGAGAAGGAGGTGGTCAAGATCAGTAAATTGAGTAAATAAAAAACAAATCTTTCATTCACCTTTTGGAAAATAACTATTTTGTTCAAGGTTACTTCCTGAACGGATGCGCCAAGCTGATCCAAGATTCTTAAAACTTAGGTCGGGATGTAAATAAAATACTTTGATCTGACTCAAACGAATTTGTATTTTTGTCTCTTAAAGAAATATCTGAAGACTATTCGGATAGATAAGAAGTCTATAGACATATTCGTAAAGAAAGTCTATAGATATATTCGTAAAGAAAGTCTATAGACATATTCGTGAAGAAAGTCTATAGACATATTCGTAAAGAAAGTCTATATACATATTCGTGAAGAAAGTCTATAGACATATTCGTGAAGAAGTCTATATACATATTCGTGAAGAAGTCTATAGACATATTCGTAAATAAAGTCTATATACATATTCGTGAAGAAAGTCTATAGACATATTCGTAAAGAAAGTCTATATACATATTCGTGAAGAAGTCTATAGACATATTCGTGAAGAAGTCTATATACATATTCGTGAAGAAGTCTATAGACATATTCGTAAAGAAAGTCTATATACATATTCGTGAAGAAAGTCTATAGACATATTCGTAAAGAAAGTCTATATACATATTCGTAAAGAAAGTCTATAGACATATTCGTAAAGAAAGTCTATAGACATATTCGTAAAGAAAGTCTATATACATATTCGTGAAGAAGTCTATAGACATATTCGTAAAGAAAGTCTATAGACATATTCGTAAAGAAAGTCTATATACATATTCGTGAAGAAAGTCTATAGACATATTCGTAAAGAAAGTCTATATACATATTCGTGAAGAAAGTCTATAGACATATTCGTAAAGAAAGTCTATATACATATTCGTGAAGAAGTCTATAGACATATTCGTGAAGAAGTCTATATACATATTCGTGAAGAAGTCTATAGACATATTCGTAAAGAAAGTCTATATACATATTCGTGAAGAAGTCTATAGACATATTCGTGAAGAAGTCTATAGACATATTCGTGAAGAAGTCTATAGACATATTCGTAAAGAAAGTCTATAGACATATTCGTAAAGAAAGTCTATATACATATTCGTGAAGAAAGTCTATAGACATATTCGTAAAGAAAGTCTATATACATATTCGTGAAGAAAGTCTATAGACATATTCGTAAAGAAAGTCTATATACATATTCGTGAAGAAAGTCTATAGACATATTCGTAAAGAAAGTCTATATACATATTCGTAAAGAAAGTCTATAGACATATTCGTGAAGAAGTCTATATACATATTCGTAAAGAAAGTCTATATACATATTCGTGAAAAAAGTCTATATACATATTCGTGAAGAAAGTCTATATACATATTCGTAAAGAAAGTCTATAGACATATTCGTGAAGAAAGTCTATATACATATTCGTGAAGAAGTCTATAGACATATTCGTAAAGAAAGTCTATAGACATATTCGTAAAGAAAGTCTATAGACATATTCGTGAAGAAGTCTATATACATATTTGTGAAGAAGTCTATAGACATATTCGTGAAGAAAGTCTATAGACATATTCGTGTTACTTTGCTGTTTTCTTAACCTTTCTTCTCAACCGATAAGGCGAGACTATGAAAGCCAGTATTTATCTCAATCTAGTCTTCATCCTTTATTATTTGATATATGACTCGCTATTCATTACTTCATGTTTACTACAAATTACTTCAGAAGTATGGCTAGTCCAGGGCGCCAGCAGCCGTAGTCTCGCCACCACATACATGGCTCTATGGCTCTTGTTCACATATCTACAGGGCCGGATTTAGAGTTGGTAAGACCCTAAGCTATTTGAGATATGGGGTCCCTTGTAATCAACATAAGACTATTTATTCCTTATTTTTCTTTAAAACAGAATGGGGGGGGGGGGTCCTTGACTAGATGGTAAATGCAGCACAGCACAGATATATGCACAAAAGACATTCACATATTGTAGCTCTCCTAAGTCTGAATTGATTTAATGAGAAACTCAATGAGAACTCTTCAACTCAAAGAGAACACATTTTTCACATGTGAAAAAAAAAAAAAATTGTTGGTTATTATAGCCGTGATTTAGCCAACGTGCTCAAAGTCTTTCAAATCAAAGTCCTTCCCACAGAGTACAGTACAGGCAGATAAGGAAGCATCGAAAGCAGAAAGACAAACTCTTACAGTAAGATAGAAGTATCAATGGTCAGAGAAGATGGTGGAGAAGAAAGACAACTGTCAGCAGAACACTTCTGCTGCATTCAGTTAAGGCGTTAGGTCAAGGTGAACTTTTTGTGTAAGAACATTGAATGTGATGATTGCGTTGATATTTAAACATGATTTTGTTGTACTCGTACCCAGTGTTTAGTTTCGATCTGATTGATTTTTTTTTTATTTCTTTTCTTGAGCTATTTTTTTTTATTGTCAACTAGAAGCTGTACCAACACAAGTTCAAGAGGAATGCCAAATTCTATCTCTAATAAAGTTGTTTGATGACTAGAAAATAGAAGAGGAAAGTTTCAAAGGGGCTCTTGCCTCCCTAGACAACGTCATAGCTTTGTAACGCCTCCTAGTAAATGTTGAAGGATAAGCAACATAGTCATAGACTACTTAATTAAGGATAAAACTAAGCAACATAGTCCTAGACTACTTTATTAAGGATAAAACTAAGCAACATAGTCATAGACTACTTAATTAAGGATAAAACTAAGCAACATAGTCCTAGACTACTTTATTAAGGATAAAACTAAGCAACATAGTCATAGACTACTTAATTAAGGATAAAACTAAGCAACATAGTCCTAGACTACTTTATTAAGGATAAAACTAAGCAACATAGTCATAGACTACTTAATTAAGGATAAAACTAAGCAAATAGTCATAGACTACTTAATTAAAGATAAAACTAAGCAACATAGTCCTAGACTACTTAATTAAGGATAAAACTAAGCAACATAGTCATAGACTACTTAATTAAGGATAAAACTAAGCAACATAGTCATAGACTACTTAATTAAGGATAAAACTAAGCAACATAGTCATAGACTACTTAATTAAGGATAAAACTAAGCAACATAGTCCTAGACTACTTAATTAAGGATAAAACTAAGCAACATAGTCATAGACTACTTAATTAAGGATAAAACTAAGCAACATGGTCATAGACTACTTAATTAAGGATAAAACTAAGCAACATAGTCATAGACTACTTAATTAAGGATAAATCTTTTTTTTTGTCGTTCAACGCCAGTTTTTTGTTTTTGTTTGGACCTACAAACTTGTTTTCATTTCAAGTTAGTGGAGCGTGGTGTTTGTGGTGACGACATCAGCACGAAGACGAGTTGAAGAGCACAGAGACTGTCCACTTGAAATGCTTATCACATCTGTGAGAGATCGAACTGATGACCCCCTACCCCACTTTGCTTTGTGGACCAGAACACAATCTCTAGTTTCCACCATAAACTTTCGAGTGGGGGGGCGGTCCTATTTAATTGTAGAAATCACAGTTTGCTAACAGAATCAATTAAATATCTATATGATTAAAACTTGTTATTGGTATTTTAAACGGTCTTTGTATAATTTCGTTCACCTGTTGGCCGATTGGAAGGGGAAGAGCGAATACCTCCACTGCCCTTCCCATCTAAACCCTTTGAGTGGGGGGGGCGGTCCTACTTTTATGGAGAAATCATAGTATGTGAACAAAATTAGTCGAATATCTATATAATATAAACAGGTGGAAGTGCGATACATGCAATCCCCTTCCCCCCATCAGACAAATCAATACTTTTTCTTTTTGTATTATAGTAAGAAATTAAAAAATTAAAAAAAATCTGTCACTAATATAATTTATATATGCTATAAAGTAAATTCTTATATCGAGTCGCCCAACCCCTATTCTTTAATGCAAAATGCAATCAATAGCAGAAATTATAAAAAGGAGCGAGAATTAATCGTTTTCATTTTACCGCCTTTCCCCTTTTGAGACAGAGTTTGTGTAATTTGACATGAATTTATCATAACTATTTTAAGAAAGACTTTGCTTTGGAAAAGTTATAATTCAAACGAAATTTTTCAATATAACAGTCACGGCTGAGATGAGTTCAAAAGCAAGATAATCTTTTCCTAGTCGACAGACCCAGAGTCTCAGTGTGGATTCAGGAGTGGTAGATCCACTATAGACATGCTTTCTTCTCTACGTCTACTGCAGGAGAAATTCAGAGAGAGAGACAGACCCCTTTACATTGTTTTTGTTGATCTCACTAAAGCTTTTGACATGGTCAGCAGAAGTGGCCTTTTCAAACTCCTGAGGAAAATAGGTTGCCCTCCCATACTATTGAAGTTAATTGAGTGTTTTCACGAGGAAACTAAATGTACTGTCAAATTCAATGGAGCCCAATCAGCACCTTTTGAGGTTTGCAGTGGTGTCAAGCAGGGATGTGTGCTCGCGCCTACTCTGTTTGGCATATTCTTCTCCTGTCTACTGCATTATGCGTATAGCGACATAAACGAAGGTGTGTTTCTCCATACAAGATCCTCTGGATAACTATTTAATGTATCAAGGCTGCGGGCAAAAACCAAGGTTAGGAAGCTACTCGTCAGGGAACTCCTGTATGCTGATGATGCAGCTATTGTGGCTGATTCTGATATTCAGCTAAAGTCCATGGTTGACAAACTATCTGCTGCTTGCCAGAAGTTCGGCTTAAACATCAGTCAAAGCAAGACTAAGATACTTGTCCAAAACACAAACACTGCACCTCAAGTAAGCATTAATGGCCAACCACTAGAAATTGTTGATCACTTTTGTTACCTCGGCTCCATCATATCCAACAACACTCTACTGGATAAAGACATAAACAACAGGATAGCCAAGGCAATGGCCACCATGTCACGGTTGCAGAAAAGAGTCTGGGACAACATATTGCTGACTAGCAGTACTAAAGCCCTAGTCTACCGGACCTGTGTGTTGAGCACCTTGCTGTACGGAAGTGAAATATGGTCAACCTACTCATGGCAGGAAAAAAAGCTGAATGTCTTTCACCTCCGATGCCTAAGGCGGATCTTTAAAATTAGGTGGCAAGATAAGATAACCAATGAGGAAGTGCTACATAGAGCAGGATGCCAGGACATCCGCTCTGTTATCAGCAGCAGACGCCTTGGCTGGCTTGGCCACGTTCGTAGAATGCCAGTAGGTCGACTTCCACAGGACATCCTGTATGGCGATCTAATAGAAGGCAGGAGAGCCGCTGGTCGCCCACTCTTACGTTATACGGATGTATGCAAACGCGACATGAAGCTCTTCAAAATCGACACTGGCAACTGGGAAGAGGTGGCACTGGACAGATCCACATGGAGAGAGAGCATAAAGGAAGGGTCAAAGATTGCAGATGTCATACACAACAGAAGCAGAAAGAAGGGTGAAAATGCAACGGCGCCTGGTGATTATATATGCCCAACCTGCGATCGCAGCTGTGTATCAAGGATTGGACTCTTTAGTCACACAAGAAGTTGCAAAGGGAAAAGATCGTCTCTCGAGACGTAAAATGCCACAGAGTCGACATTTTCCAACCTTTACTCTATCTCATATTTTTCTAGTTAAATAAATTTAGGACTATAACTCACAATTTATACTAGACCTTTATTGAATATTATTAATCGAATTTTTTTTTTCGGCGGCGATCCTCAAAACCTTAATCTAAATATGTGGGGTATGTTATATTTTCAAAGAACAAATCAGTTGTATTTGCAATGTATTAAGGGACTATAAATTCATATTAGAATATTTTTCTCATTATTCAAAAGACACTTTATAATAGAATGAATAATGAGCTGTAGGTCAGGAGAATGCGTTACTGCAGTGAAGAATGCCAGAAAACGCTTTTAGCGTCGAGGCTTCGCCCCGAACCTCACTGATGAATAATAAGCTGTAGATGTCAGGAGAATGCGTTTCTGCAGTAAGGAAAGGAAGAAAACGCTTTTGGCGTCGGGGCTTCGCCCCGAACCCCACTGATAAATAATAAGCTGTAGATGTCAGGAGAATGCGTTTCAGCCGTGAAAAATGGAAGAAAACGTTTTTGGCGTCGGGGCAAAACCACTGATAAATAATGAGCTGTAGATGTCAGAAGAATGCGTTTCTGCAGTGAAAAATGCAAGAAAACGCTTTTGGCGTCGGGGCTTCGCCCCGAACCCCACTGATAAATAATAAGCTGTAGATGTCAGAAGAATGCGTTTCTGCAGGGGAAAATGCAAGAAAACGCTTTTGGGCGTCGGGGCTTCGCCCCGAACCCCACTGAAGAAGCTTACAGTGCTCTCCCAGACACCCAAGCTTGCAAGAGAAAGACTGTTTCTTTTTCTGTTTTTTCCCCGAAGATGTAGAAACAGTCTTATTTTATTCTCATATGTCGAATATATTAGGGTTTACTGGGCGTTAGGGTTAGGGTTTTGAAAAAAATCGCCCCCCACTCCAAAGTTCTGGATCCGCCAGTGACCTCACTTTAGTTTTCTATGTGTAAATTATGGTTTCTTCTTATATATTACAGACGCATTTCATGTGTCAATCCAGTCATGCGTGTCAATCAATGACTTCAACTTTTGCTAAGTCGTGGGTTTTGCTGTCTGATTCAAGCAAATCATTCCATCCTCTAATGACACTAGGGAAGAAGGAGCACTTGTATGAATTTGCTCTAGCGTATAGAATACGTAATGTGCCTCTATCTTTGCGTCTGAGTATTTCATTAGGTTTTGTTTTCTAGTTTTGTCAACTTTAATTGCGTTTTTTAAACTTATTATGAACAAATAGAATGTTATCTGATTAGATCGAAGTCGATTTCTGGAAGACGAATTTATTATAGTTGTGTACTTTACGTCAAATTTATTAGGGCTGTTAGAGTTAAACACAGAGTTAAGCGCAGAGTTCAGCTTTTACAGTTTTGAAAGTGAAATAGAAAGTCTAATAAACTTCTGCAAGTTAAAGCAAGCAAAGTGAATTTTTCCTGGAGTTGCTTAAGTTCAAAACAAACTGAGTCAACTCTCCAATTCTGAACTGAAGATAAATAGCTGGTGGTAAAAAAGAAAACGTCAAGACGAAGACGTCACTTGACGGCGCCGTAACGAGACAGGTGGAACAGGTGTGAGAAGTCTCGTCCACTGAATGATGAAAACTTGTGATGAGCGAGGCTAGAAATAGCATAGTCGATTACTATTTTGTTTTTACATAGATCGTAGTCGATTCCGAGTATTTCATTGTAATTAAAGAATCATTGAAATGAATGTTTGGACTCGTTATATTTGCAAACTTTGTCGAGTCGATACTGCTATTAGAAGGTTGTTCATTAGTTATTTGTTTTATCTTGTTTTTTCTTCCGGTCTGTAAAAACTTGGATTCGTTCATTACTCAGTAATAAAGTTTCCTTACAACAGAATCGGTGTCAAATAGATTCGGGGGGCATCAAGGTTTCATAGTCAAGATTTAGTTGATATAGTTGGTTCAAATTGAGGTTGATTGTATTATCTCTATCTTTTTCTCTCTCTTTGTCTCTTTTTCGCTCTCTCTCTCTTTCTTTCTCTCTCTTTCTCTCTTTTTATCTTTCTCTCACTCTCTTTCTCTCTCTCTTTCTCTTTTCTCTCTTTTTCTCTTTTCTCTCTCTCTCTCTTTCTATCTCTCTCTTTTTCTCTCTTTTTTGTCTTTCTCTTTCTCTCACTCTTTCTCTCTCTTTCTCTCTTACCTTTTTCTCTCTCCTTTCTATTGCATTCTACCTCTCGTTTTGTTTTAAATTTTCTCTCCAAACATCTTTACTTTTTAATGCACACCCTTTCTTCTTTTTTCCCATCCTCTCTTCGTTCCTTTTCTTCTTGCTCTCTTATTCTCTTACATTCTTTCTCTTTCGCTCATTCTCTCACGTCTTCTACTTCTCCCTTATATCTATGTTTCTCTTTTTAGTTCGCACTCCCTTCTCTCTTTCTCTCTCTCTGTCTCTTTCTTTCTATTTGTTATCCTCTGTCATGTTCCCCCTACTCCCAACACGTCACTCTTACATGTCCACGAACTGACCTCCACTGCCTCCCCCCCCCCTCACTCACACGTCCAGTCAGCGTGTGTCAGAGTTTCAGATGCAGCATAGACTGAAAGTGACATGTTGTCATTGCCTGCTGCCTGCCACCTCTCCTCCCCCTCCCCCTAGGCAATACCAGTCCTACATCGTCAGTACTTCAAGTCTGTAAGCCACTATTACATAAGATCTGAACGAAGTGGTCGTCTCCTTTCCATTAGAACTAAAACTGAAAGATTTAAAAACTCCTTCATCCCACTGTCGGTCAGAGTGTTACAAGATCATCTGTCGTCATCGAGAAGTTCATAGAAGTCTAATTCATAAAGCGCTGGTTGTGGCTGTGAATGTGTTTCGTGTGTGAATGTTGTTCGTATTTGCATCTATAATGTTATTGTTACAGTAGTTACGCTGAGGTTGTCAATTGTAATGAAACTAAATTTCCATTTGATTGGATCAATAAAAATTATCTTATCTTATTGTAAATGACGTTGAATGGTGTAATGTTGAAGAATGCGAATGTCGTGAAATGCTGGGTTCTTGCTTCCTGCAGTACTCTTGACACGTGACAATTATATACACTACAAACTGACTTTAGTCCGTTTCAGCAGACAAATATAAAGTTTATTTTACAACATAATAAGACTGCACTCCTTGTTAGTGTTACAAGTCAAGAGATAATAAACAATCCTATCCGCATAACAGCGGTATCAAACATATCCAATACGTTAAAGTCTCCAGAGTACATTACAGAGTATATTATCAATCACGTCCGCTTCTCAGCGGGTAACACTGTACAGAATCATCCAGAACAATAATACATGACTCAAAAAGAACACTGGCATCAACTGCATAAAAGACTCTAACTGAAATTACTACAGACTTTTCTAAGTCGCTACTGTCCGTCCCGGACCAAAATATTACTTGACTACCCGGTCTAAAGGATACCACTTGACTGACTGACTTGACTGAACTCAAAGTCAACTTTATTCATTCTACTTTCTGTTTTCTACATCCGGAATTCCACGTGTCTTTTAAGGTCTTAACATGACGTGAACATTAAATCATGCAATGTCAACTGAGACTGTGACACTAATCTTATATACCGATCTAGACAAAGGTCATTCCTTATTATTACTCCCTTTTGTTTTTACATCATTTTATAATAATAATTATAATAAAAATGATCTTTATTATCCATGAGGAAATTGTCTTATACTTTGCGTTCTTGTTTAGCCTATATGTTGCTGAATGCTCTGACTGATGGATTGGTATTAATTCCTTGCATCTGTGTTGGATGTTACTTATATGTATGTATTGTTGTAAAGAGTGACTCGTGGAAACAAGTCAGACGTACTGCATCATCTGATCTTCAGTTGAACTCAGGCCTTCTCCAGTGGTTGCTGTGACTCGGATAGAAGTCAAATACTACGTTACAGAGCGCAGGGTTCGAATCCCGAGAAAGGTTTGCTACTAATTTTTAAATTTGTTGTTTAAATGTTATGAAATATCGACTTAAAAAAAATAAAGAACCTGGACTGCCCCTGTCACCACTCCTCCAGATGGTGCTAGGCAACAGTTGGATGGGAGTTATCTAACTTGTGAGTCACTTCGACTGACTTGTTTTTGTTTTATATATTTTTTCTTATTTTTATACCCTCCCCCCCCCCTCTTTTTTTTCCTAGTTTTTCTTTTTATGGGTTAATTGGTCTAAACTCCCCTTTTCAATTCCAAGTTTCAATTTGTATGATCTGATTCAGCTGAATACTAATATAGTGGTAGACTAAGAGGGAAAAAAAGAATGATTCGTTGTTATTACAAAACGTATATCAATTCACTCCACCTGTCCGTTTGTCTGTCTGGTACAAATCTTGTGCACGTTATTTCTCCCACTTCCATTTCTGGGATCATGTTAAAACTTTGCACAATTATTTTTTATTGGTGACAACACAGGAATCAATTTAATTACAGAAATGATCAAAACTATTCAATACAACTATACTACATATAATCTTTTTTAAAAAGTATTTTGAATGTTTTTCTTGCTTTTCAATATCGATTGAATCGTATATTCTTCTTTTTTTTCATCATGTAATATGTTTATATAAAAAAGATGAAATCAACACGTATTTGTCAAAATCTGTATATGAAGAGGGCCCGGTGAAGATATGGAGTTAATATTTGTACTTGAACTTCGTGGCTTAAGGAAATTTTGCTCTGCATTTTTTTCCCCGAAACTTTTCTTTACCGAGCCGTGGAAAAACTTATCAGCAATCAACAATCAAGGTCATCTGTTTCTGTGGCCTACGATTAACATGGGTGCCATGATGCCAGCACAACTACCAAACGCCTTTACTTTTCTTTAACTAATGTCAAGTACACAGTAGAGCTGGGTGGACTCAAAGGCGCACAAAAGTTCCCGAAATTCAAAATCCCAGTTTTCACCAGGATTCGAATCCGCAACCCTCGGTTCGGAAGCCATGCGCTTTACCACTCAGACACTAATAACATGACTTATACCTGGGTTTCAGCAACTTCTGAAATTTGGTTTGCTTTCATAGTTGTTACACTACACTCTATTGATCGAGTCACATTGACCTAGTCACATTGACTATGGTGTCTTCAACTTTGGCACGCAGAAGAGTTAAAGCCAAACATATCAAAGTAAAACTGGCAAAAAGCTTGCACTCACATTTTTGAAGAGAATTTAATATCCTTTCAAAGGTGCAGAATGTGGTTAAAGGTAATACTACCAATGTATTTCGCTATTCACAAGTTTCAAATGATGCCTCAGATAGGGCCAGCACTGGTAATGTGCTTGACTATCATAACTCCAATCTGAAGGACTCGTAGATAAAATAAACATGTGTGACTGTCTTGATACTATTAACTCTTTGTTTACAGGGTATGACAAGACTGAAGATTCAACGAGATTGTTTTTGCCGCAGCAAATGGTATTGAAGTCAGCCCTTTAACATTGTTGCCAGCATTGATCAATGATCATCTTGTAGAAGCTCTCATGTACTTCCTCTCTACAGCCACTCCAGTGAAGGGATCTCCAGTGGAAAGACGGTCTTTGTTAGAAATGATCATCTTGTAGAAGCTCTCATGTACTTCCTCTCTACAGCCACTCCAGTGAAGGGATCTCCAGTGGAAAGACGGTCTTTGTTAGAAATGATCATCTTGTAGAAGCTCTCATGTACTTCCTCTCTACAGCCACTCCAGTGAAGGGATCTCCAGTGGAAAGACGGTCTTTGTTAGAAATGATCATCTTGTAGAAGCTCTCATGTACTTCCTCTCTACAGCCACTCCAGTGAAGGGATCTCCAGTGGAAAGACGGTCTTTGTTAGAAATGATCATCTTGTAGAAGCTCTCATGTACTTCCTCTATACAGCCACTCCAGTGAAGGGATCTCCAGTGGAAAGACGGTCCTTGTTAGAAATGATCATGGCATGGTAGCCAACAGAGAGTTATCTTTTTCACTGTTCAACTATTCATGTCCAGGACGTTTCCACTTGGGTGCTTCCAAGGGGCAGGGAAACATGTCCTTGAGTTTCAAGAGACAAGCCTGACAACTCCTTGACATTCCTTGACATTCCTAGTCTGTGTGTGTGTGTCTATACTTAGTATGTTTAATTCCCTTTCTTTTATTTCCAAATCCTTTCACGGTATCATTCGATGATCTCCCCTTGTTGTAAATTTGATTGATTTTAAATTCAAGGAAGCCATTAAGGTAGCTAATTGTGGGATTGTATAAAATGTCGGATACTATAGTGTGGGGCAGTGAAGAATTACATGAGATAATGTTGAATAGTATCGAATACCGTGGGGAAAGTGTGTGATAATATGAGAAAGTGTTTGTTTTTTAGCCTCCTGTTTAATTATATTTATTGAAGATTTTCATACTGAAAAACTGAAAAACTATAAATAGCAATTTATGTGGTGTACAAACTAAAGGCCACGTTGAGAAGCTAGGTTTTTAAAAGCTACTAGAATGTGTTTCTTTTTCAGCACTGCAGAATGTAAGCGTTTAAATGCCTCAATTTGGAACTTTTATTGAAATGATAATTTCAAAATTTAATTTTGCCTCCTTGACAATGTTTAGTCCATCGTACAAAAAAAATCTAAAATGACGAAAAACAACAACAAAAAGACTTTTACCAGAATTCGATGTCCGGTCGACAATTAAGCAAAAACCTTTCTCTATCGATCAGTATTTTTTGTCATATATTAATAGTTAATGTCGCCTTGAGGCTATTCACGTGAAGTCAAGCGACATCTTAAACCCTCGTATGTTCAGAAATAGACGAAAATCTACATTTCGTTGTTATTGGCTTTTTTTTTTGTGTACTTTTTTATGCAACAGGTGGGTTGGCGGAGCTGGGGGGCGGGGAGGAGCGATATTGGTTTGCGGTTTATGATGGTAACGTGTGGAGGGTATGGGAGGGCTGGAGAAATATCACCATATGGCGGTCCAGCTGCTAGCTGGTCAAAATGTATTGTAGACCAGCTGTGGTGGTTGGTTAATATCTTCATGGCTAGGTGATAACAATGATTTGATCCGAACCAGAGGTGTTTCGTTTTTGCCAGGGGCGTCTTCTTTGTATTCAATAAAAGAATAACGATGGTAAAGTGAAGAAAGGAAACAAATTAGGATACATAGAAAAAAACACAAGATTTATTTGTTGGAGTTTTATGATACAGGATTGTTTGGTCGTAATTAAATATAAGAATATTAGTAGGTGGCTGAACGGTAAAGCGCTTAGCTTCCGGTGGTCATGAGTTCGACTCTCAGTGAAGGCTGGGATTTTGAATCTCGGGATCTTTGGGCGCCTTTGAGTCCACCCAGCTCTAATGGGTACCTGACATTAGTTGGGGAAAAGTAAAGGCGGTTGGTCCTTTGTGCTGGCCACATGACACCCTCGATAACCGTTGGTCACAGAAATAGATGACCTTAACAGCATCTGTCTCATAGATCGCAAGATCTGAATGGGGACTTTACTTACATTAGTAGTAGGTAGGTTCTCGTTCAAACCTTGCGAGCTATTGGGGGTGGGGTGGGTGACTAATGTAAGACTCTATTGTTTCTATGTTCAGCGGTAAACCAGAGCGTTATGAAGCCAGCCCAACGAGAAACCGCATTTACTTTCCACAGATATTCATTAAAATTAGGAAGCGTCCTAAAGATTCAGAGGTTCAGCTTTCGTAGATATTAAATTAATTATATGCGCGGACTCGCCTTCAGCACTAAATGCTATCAATTTTTAAGTATAGCTAAACGCATACTACGATGACGTTATTGGGTTTGGGTTGGGAGGGGGGGGGCTGCATCATTTTTTTCTTTATTTAATCCTTAAAGCTTACAGCTAGTCTAATTTTGGTCTAATAGATTTTAAGAGTTGAATTTGATACAATTCCCAACGATGAAAAGTGAATTTCATCCGACGTAATGTTAAGCTACCTAGCTAGCAAAATTAGAAGGTCTAATTTTCACCTGGCTAGTAAGCAACATTGGAAGGTTAAGTTTCACATAGCTAGCAACATTAGAAGGTTTAATCTTTCAATAGCTAGCAAGCAAAAAGAGCAAGTCTAATCCTTAGAAAGCTAGCAAGCAACTTTGAATTTTCACACCTATCACTAAGCTAGCTAGCATTAACAAGATGAGATTTAAAGCTTAAATGAGCAAAGTGATTTGGATGTAGCAAGTCGGGAGCATGATTTAAAGTTGAAAACATTTTGCCCGAGTTGGTAGGGCCAATAGCAAAAGTTTGATGCAAAAACCTTAAACAAATTGCAAATGCTGAGATTTTGGTCTAGCTGTGAAAAATAATTCCGAGCGTCAAAGTATAATCTAGTTATGAAAACATAGAAGGTCTTAGTTTTAAAATAAAATTAACAGTCGAAATATTAATCTTGTTTTTTTAAAAGTGCAGTGTCTGATTGGTAAAGCTCTTGGCTTCCGAACGGAGAGTTCTAGTGTTCGAATCCTGGTGAAGACTTATATTTTTAATTTCAGGATCCTTAGGGCGCCCCTGAGTCCACCCACCTCTAGTAGGTACCTGACATTGGTTGGGAAAACGTAAAGGCGGTTGGTTGTTGTGTTGGCCACATGATACCCTCGTTAACCATTGGTCACAGAAACATAAGACTTTTACATTATTTGTACCGTAGATCGAAAGATCTGAAAGGAGAAATTTCCTTTTTTTCTGCTTTTAGGAAATAGTAAAACGTCGAAATTTAAAACAAATAAAAAACAAACATTCAAAATTTTAATTTATGTAATAAAAATTTGAATTTCAAAATTTCAATCTATGTAAGAACAAAATTAGAAGCTCTAAATTTTAATCTATGAAGGAAAAAAAAATCCAAGGTCAAAGATTTTACCCTCTTTACAACTAGCATCAAAAACTTTTTAAAATTCTGGAGCCTCGATTCTGAGAGACGGTCCTGGCGGTATGTCAGTGTTGCTGTTGAGGTTATTATCCCTCTGATACATCCTCTTGTTTGAGAACACCTGAGCTGTACGTAAACAAAAATCAATATAGCACTTGGCAAACAACAGATGCTCACCATGTGTGACCCAGGGTGTGCGCGCGTGCGAGTGTTGGTGGGTCTGTTGCATGGTCGCGTGACTGTTTTTATTGCCATTAGACCGAACTATTCAACTATCTACCTGATCTGTCTGTGTCTGTCTGTGTGTCTGTTGGTCGCAAAATCTCTTCCTATCTAGTGTTCATAATAGACAGACAGTCAGTCAGCCAATAAATCAGTCAGACAGATAAATAGATAGATAGATAGATAGATAGATAGATAGATAGATAGATAGATAGATAGATAGATAGATAGATAGATAGATAGATAGATAGACAGACAGACAGGTAGATAGATAGATAGATAGATAGATAGATAGATAGATAGATAGACTATCTACCTGTATCTGTCTGTTGTTGGAAACCACTTTCTATCAAGTGTTGACAGATAAATAGATAGATAATTAGAACAGTTATTTACCTAGATCTCTTGTCTCTATATATTTTCCTAATGTGGAGACTATTCCTAAATGTATTTCTAGCAATCTCGTGTTGTTCTGGTAGACTGGAAGTGTTTTGTTTTTCTTGGGACTGACCCGAACTCCAAACCAACCTACCATCATCCACTGACGTCCTGCTGAAGCTTTAAACTATGACGTAACATCTTCATTTCTGAAAAAAATCTAAATTTTGAATGTGTCTTTTTTTCTGTAAACTCTTGCCCTATTGGCTAAGTAGGCACATCATTTAGCTGAAGCACGGCTCCACTACACGAGTTTTGCTTTAATCGACCACAACTGATGATTAAAAAAAAACAAATAAACTCAACAGCATGCAAAGCGACAAGCTTCCAGTAACCTGCGGTAAGAACACTACAATTCTAACGCAAGTGAAACTGACCAGACCAGCATTTCTAAATCCCATGTGGTAAGGGAGCTAACTGCACATCATCACTTAAATTGTAAATGACTTCTCTTGAGTTATGTTCCCTGATAAGCATTTTGTTATGTTTTGCTTCAGACATGTTGAAAAAACAAACCCATACAAGTCTAAATGTGCACTTTATACTAGTGATGACTTACTTGACTTATACCTGGGTACCATGGAGGGACATTCAGATGTTGTTTGACCTCCCCAGGTGGGGCTTGGTTAGTGTATAAACTCTCTTAAAGGTAATCTTATAACAGTAACCCTAACCCCAAACCCTTGTTACAATAGACTTGGGTGGTGAGTACGTTTTCGTATTTTCAAAAATTTAACCTGATGACCAAAAGTCCATTGTATGCATAAAATATTTCTGTTGACCCAAAGTCCAATGTGTGCCAAAAATATTTCTGAAGACCTAAAGTCCAAAGTATGCCGGAAATATCTGTGGTGACCCTGAGTCCAAAGTATGCCGGAAATATCTGTGGTGACCCTGAGTCCAAAGTATGCCGGAAATATCTGTGGTGACCCTGAGTCCAAAGTATGCCGGAAATATCTGTGGTGACCCTGAGTCCAAAGTATGCCGGAAATATCTGTGGTGACCCTGAGTCCAAAGTATGCCGGAAATATTTCTGTTGACCCAAAGTGCAATGTGTGCCGAAAATATTTCTGATGAACCAAAGTCCAAAGTATGCCGGAAATATTTCAATTTACCTAAAGTCCAATGAGTGCCGGAAATATGTGTTTAGGTCAAGAAAAAACAGAATTCTCTTTACTAATATTTTTTTTATTCTCCAATAAAAATCCTCAAAAGATTGAACGCAAACCATTCCATGTATAAACACATAATAAAAGTTCCTTTCAATAATTGATTCAAAAAAGGAGATTTGACATGAAGCTTGAAACTTGTTGAACATCTCTCATATCCTCATTATCCTGTGTCCATTGAATTTCTCGATGTTTCTCTCCCATGTTCACTTCCTTTCCCTTCAAGATGTTGTAACGCCCTTTTTATTGTTCTTGTTTAATGTAAATACCTCTTCTGGTATAAGAGTGTTCTTGGTGTGTTTGTCTTTATTCATGAGTAAAATGACCACAACATGTAGATGAAGGATAAACACAAACGTAGCAGACATGGTTTTATTGAATACAAATAACAATTTCTAATATATTGGCAACTTCAGCCACCAAGAAATAGAGTAGAATATTTCACATAAAACAATAGTATAATCCAAGTGAATTCATTGGATACATAGTGAACAATACTTTCATCTTAAATACAAGACTCGTCTGTCTTCTACCATATTTCTAGGGTCTACTACTTGACCATGTGATTAATACCCCACAATTCACTGTGGCCCCTTTGACCTCATGCTCTCCATAAAACAAATGAATCTCGTGCTTCATAACCAATTCATGTCACTGACTATCAAACAATGATGTGACATGTCAATGACAAGGTTTTCTCGTGGATATTGGTGAGATAGACATATGACAAGTGACGGAAAAGGATCCCGTGTGGATGACCAAAGATGTTTTGTTTACTTCTTCCATTCCTGGTCCAATGCAGCTCGAAGTTGCATCATCGGCCGTCATTTCGCTTCTGTTAGACGACATCCAGATGACCTTATCTTTAGGCGACTTTTTCTTCTCACGAACTTTTTTTTACGCAATATTCTTTTAGAGCTGAAAAAATAATAAACACTTTAGGGCTACAATATATCACCAGTTCATGTCTTTTTATTGATAAAAAGTGTTTGTTTGTTTTTGTTGAAAACGTGAACAATTCTGAGATGACTAATTCATTTTTTATCGCTTGACTAAGTCGCGTGTATTTGTTTATAACACGACCAATTTATGTGTTTTTAAATAACAAGACAAATTCATATATTCCCCAGTGCTATTTCAGCATGGAATGGGTTGCCTGGGTCAGCCAGGAAACCAGTGGCTTGGCAGAATTTAAGTCATTGGTTAACAAGCATGACTAGTTGCATGAGGCGTAGGAAGTTATCATCTTCTTTTTTGAAGTAACGTCTGTATTTTATAAGATAAGATTTTTCATTACAGCATCATGAGTTTTCGTTTACAATATGACAAATTCCAATGTTTGTGTTTATATCATTAACAAACAGGTCTGTGTTTACCTTTATCTCCTATGCATCAAATAAACACCATTGGAAGCGATGACATCCACAATTCAGACCTAATAACGACGAATTGCTAACAATAAAAACGTCCATCTATAGCATTAGCAGCCTTATACCAATAGATTAAAACGCAAAAGCATGCAGATGGATAATTATCTAAGTCTAGTTTCTTGGCTCCGGATATGACATTGTCATTCTATGTTTTCATTTCTACCAACATAAAGAAAAAATAATACAAAATTATTTTTTTTTACAGGAATCGAAAATGCATGTAATGAGTTTAAAAAACACACAAAACAACAACAACAAAAATAAAAAACATAAAAAAAAAACATTGATTGGATTAGCTCTTTCTACAACAGAACATTTCACGATGATTAAAAAACAACAACACACAAATATGTTTCCAAATAAAATATTCGTGCATTAGAGTCATGTTATTAAGAGGCAATGGAATTGTCTTTTTGAAAGAACTATCTTTCTCATAAACGTCATTCAACTAATACCGTGAAGGATATAAACCCAAGTCATTCCTGTTAGCGTGAAAAAGTTTAAAGTATCAACTTGGTCAGAGAATGCGTTAGGGAGAAATATCGTAAACAATTATTTCAGGAGACTAAACCCAACATATTTAGCCATTTCTGTGCATACTGAGGTATTAGTTTCTCTTGTTGATATTAAATAAAATAATGAATTACCAGTAATTAATTGTCTAATTGGTTACTTTTTTTTTATTGATTCATGTCTTGTCTATATCTATGAAGTTTCAGCTTGATCCGAGAATGGGTGTGAGAGAAATAACGTGTACACACTTTTTACCAGACAGACAGGCAGACAGACAGAGTGAGTTGAGATAAGCTCTGTAAAAATACTTTTTAAAACAAAAAAAAAAGCCTATACTAAGCGTAGTAGTATCAATTAGTTTGGGTCAGTCATGTTATTAAATTTGTAACAGATCTAGTCCAACAACAATAAATCTGTGGGATCAGAAATATTTTTTTTCCAAATTGTTTTTGTTTAGCGCTATTTCATGCTTTTAGCTTTCTCACTACGCTAGGATCTTATCATTGATTTAATACCAGTTGGGAACATGGGGGGAATAGAAGTAAGGGATATCTGGGGGAATTTTACCGTAATCGTTTTTTAAAAGCATTTAAAAAAAAAGGGAACGACAGGAACTCGAACTCATGATTTAAGCCGACAATTTAACCACTCTGCTAATGAGGTGTGTATGAAAATAGAACATAGTATATTTCTCTATTGTTTCTTTCAAATTCACTTTAAAGCGGCGAGCTATAAAGGGGACGAATTAAGCTTATACCAGCACCTCAGTCACGTACAATTTCTTTCCCTTGTTCAAGATACCAAATAAAGTAATTAATTACTAAAAGTTAATTAACTAATTGATAATTTTTTAATATTTATTCTTGTTTTGTCAGGTAAAAGAAATAATTGTGCAAAATTTCAGCTTGATCCGAGATTGCATGTGGGAGAAATCACGTGTGCAAACATTTTACCAGACAGACAGAGTGAGTTGATATAAGCTTTGTAAAAAAAGGAGGGAAATGAGGAAGCTCGATGTTGTCAAGGTCACAAAATAGTTTTTAGCCTCGCCCATCCTCAGTGCGTCCATCTTGTCTCATTTACATATTTTCGATTGCCAACGTCACTTGTGTGATGAGAACAATTGAGTTACTGGTCCTGGTAAATCATATGGCTGTTGTAATCTCCCCTAGAGGCCAGGCTGATCTGCATGCAAGTGCGGCGTCATTTCCTTTTACAGTGCTTGTTGAGCTCTGCATTATTGATTGGAAAAGACTGCTGGAAAACGATAAACAAACTCCGATGTTACACAACATAACATTGTTAAAGTGTTGTTAAAACAACATAACATTGTTAAAGTGTTGTTAAAACAACATAACATTGTTAAAGTGTTGTTAAAACAACATAACATTGTTATAGTGCACTTAATATAATATTGTATTTCTGCCCTTTACCGGCGCTTATGGTGCGCACCAACGCACCAGTTAGTATTGGATAAGGACAGGACTGTTTTAGAGAGAATGTAGACTATAGAGTCTGGAGCTCAGGTACCAAGAAAGGAAAGATTTGTACTTTGTGCTACATGAGAACTGGATTAGGGACCTAGAGCGACTCTGGGAAGGTTTGTATAAACGTTTGCATCAAACTGGCGCCTTGGTGGAAACGGTCATTAGAAAAAAACTATTAGGCTAAATGGGTAGCAAAGCTCCCGTATAGGGTGCCTAAAAGGTGCGAGAGCATTCTCATTGCACGGGTCGGAGTTGCTAAGAGAGCCTCTACAACCTTGTTAACAATCCACACGCCGTTCCTCAAGGGGTGATATCACAAATGGCGAGTCACACACATAAATTAAGGAAGATGGCAGGGTTCCCGGTGTGCTCGGCCTTCGGCCACATTACTCTAATCACGTGAATACTTGTGCGTTATGAATCTCACTGCTCTATTTTGTGTCTGTTCTAGTTTCGTATTGTTTTCTTGAGCCTAGGAGTCCCAAACAGATGCATATTCTATTATTGGTTAAATAACTTATTAATTTTATATTTTTATTTGGTTTGCATGATTTTTTAAAAAATAAAGCCTATTGCCTT